>NC_086006.1:9790000-9900000 GCF_030014385.1 Trichomycterus rosablanca | reverse complement strand
GTAAATGGGGAGCAGGGCTGTTCAATTTGGTGTTTTGGGTACAATTCTCTCATACTGGCCACTGGATATTCAACATGGCACCTCATGGCAAAGAACTCTCTGAGGATGTGAGAAATAGAATTGTTGCTCTCCACAAAGATGGCCTGGGCTATAAGAAGATTGCTAACACCCTGAAACTGAGCTACAGCATGGTGGCCAAGGTCATACAGCGGTTTTCCAGGACAGGTTCCACTCAGAACAGGCTTCGCCAGGGTCGACCAAAGAAGTTGAGTCCACGTGTTCGGCGTCATATCCAGAGGTTGGCTTTAAAAAATAGACACATGAGTGCTGCCAGCATTGCTGCAGAGGTTGAAGACGTGGGAGGTCAGCCTGTCAGTGCTCAGACCATACGCCGCACACTGCATCAACTCGGTCTGCATGGTCGTCATCCCAGAAGGAAGCTGACGCACAAGAAAGCCCGCAAACAGTTTGCTGAAGACAAGCAGTCCAAGAACACGGATTACTGGAATGCCCTGTGGTCTGACGAGACCAAGATAAACTTGTTTGGCTCAGATGGTGTCCAGCATGTGTGGCGGCGCCCTGGTGAGAAGTACCAAGACAACTGTATCTTGCCTACAGTCAAGCATGGTGGTGGTAGCATCATGGTCTTGGGCTGCATGAGTGTTGCTGGCACTGGGGAGCTGCAGTTCATTGAGGGAAACATGAATTCCAACATGTACTGTGACATTCTGAAACAGAGCATGATCCCCTCCCTTCGAAAACTGGCAGTTTTCATGGCAGTTTTCCAACAGGATAACGACCCCAAACACAACCTCCAAGATGACAACTGCCTTGCTGAGGAAGCTGAAGGTAAAGGTGATGGACTAAACCCAATTGAGCACCTGTGGCGCATCCTCAAGTGGAAGGTGGAGGAGTTCAAGGTGTCTAACATCCACCAGCTCCGTGATGTCATCATGGAGGAGTGGAAGAGGATTCCAGTAGCAACCTGTGCAGCTCTGGGGAATTCCATGCCCAGGAGGGTTAAGGCAGTGCTGGATAATAATGGTGGTCACACAAAATATTGACACTTTGGGCACAATTTGGACATGTTCACTGTGGGGTGTACTCACTTATGTTGCCAGCTATTTAGACATTAATGGCTGTGTGTTGAGTTATTTTCAGAAGACAGTAAATCTACACTGCTATACAAGTTGTACACTGACTACTCTAAGTTAAATCCAAGTTTCATGTCTATAGTGTTGTCCCATGAAAAGATATAATGAAATATTTGCAGAAATGTGAGGGGTGTACTCACTTTTGTGATACACTGTATATAAAATGAAAATTGAAATATATAAAATGAAACTCGATATACAGTATATGGAAAGAAAACTGATATATATAAAATGGAACTTGATATATATATAAAATGAAACTCGATATACAGTGTATCACAAAAGTAAGTACACCCCTCACATTTCTGCAAATATTTCATTATATCTTTTCATGGGACAACACTATAGACATGAAACTTGGATATAACTTAGAGTAGTCAGTGTACAACTTGTATAGCAGTGTAGATTTACTGTCTTCTGAAAATAACTCAACACACAGCCATTAATGTCTAAATGGCTGGCAACATAAGTGAGTACACCCCACAGTGAACATGTCCAAATTGTGCCCAAAGTGTCAATATTTTGTGTGACCACCATTATTATCCAGCACTGCCTTAACCTTCCTGGGCATGGAATTCACCAGAGCTGCACAGGTTGCTACTGGAATCCTCTTCCACTCCTTCATGATGACATCACGGAGCTGGTGGATGTTAGACACCTTGAACTCCTCCACCTTCCACTTGAGGATGCGCCACAGGTGCTCAATTGGGTTTAGTCCATCACCTTTACCTTCAGCTTCCTCAGCAAGGCAGTTGTCATCTTGGAGGTTGTGTTTGGGGTCGTTATCCTGTTGGAAAACTGCCATGAGGCCCAGTTTTCGAAGGGAGGGGATCATGCTCTGTTTCAGAATGTCACAGTACATGTTGAAATTCATGTTTCCCTCAATGAACTGCAGCTCCCCAGTGCCAGCAACACTCATGCAGCCCAAGACCATGATGCTACCACCACCATGCTCGACTGTAGGCAAGATACAGTTGTCTTGGTACTTCTCACCAGGGCGCCGTCACACATGCTGGACACCATCTGAGCCAAACAAGTTTATCTTGGTCTCGTCAGACCACAGGGCATTCCAGTAATCCATGTTCTTGGACTGCTTGTCTTCAGCAAACTGTTTGCTGGCTTTCTTGTGCGTCAGCTTCCTTCTGGGATGACGACCATGCAGACCGAGTTGATGCAGTGTGCGGCGTATGGTCTGAGCACTGACAGGCTGACCTCCCACGTCTTCAACCTCTGCAGCAATGCTGGCAGCACTCATGTGTCTATTTTTTAAAGCCAACCTCTGGATATGACGCCGATCACGTGGACTCAACTTCTTTGGTCGACCCTGGCGAAGCCTGTTCCGAGTGGAACCTGTCCTGGAAAACCGCTGTATGACCTTGGCCACCATGCTGTAGCTCAGTTTCAGGGTGTTAGCAATCTTCTTATAGCCCAGGCCATCTTTGTGGAGAGCAACAATTCTATTTCTCACATCCTCAGAGAGTTCTTTGCCATGAGGTGCCATGTTGAATATCCAGTGGCCAGTATGAGAGAATTGTACCCAAAACACCAAATTTAACAGCCCTGCTCCCCATTTACACCTGGGACCTTGACACATGACACCAGGGAGGGACAACGACACATTTGGGCACAATTTGGACATGTTCACTGTGGGGTGTACTCACTTATGTTGCCAGCTATTTAGACATTAATGGCTGTGTGTTGAGTTATTTTCAGAAGACAGTAAATCTACACTGCTATACAAGCTGTACACTGACTACTCTAAGTTATATCCAAGTTTCATGTCTATAGTGTTGTCCCATGAAAAGATATAATGAAATATTTGCAGAAATGTGAGGGGTGTACTCACTTTTGTGATACACTGTATATAAAAAGAAACCTAATATGTATAAAATGAAACTCAGTATTCATTCCATTTTTATTGAGTTTTATTTTATATATATCTGTTTCATTCCAAATATATCGAGTTTCATTCCATATATATATCAGTTTCATTCCAAATATATCGAGTTTCATTCCATATATATCAGTGTTTGCTATATATTTCCTGTTTGGCTTGCAATAGTATATATATATATATATATATATATATATATATACTGTATATATATAAACATATATATTGGCACTTGTAAGTTGGTTCTAAAAAACTGAATAGTAATCATGCAGAAAAAATATTATTATAAGTGTAAAATACTTACATTTGTCTGTTACATGTCACAAGTTTATTTTCTTCTCAAATGGACCTTAAATGACAGAAATAAAAGCCTGAATTTGAATGATTGTCTGGGCCCAAGTGTCTTCTTCAGTTTAAGCCATGGATGATCATTGTGCATTATGTACAACCATAGATAATTAGTGTTAAAGAAGAGCAGTACAAATCGGTTAAAAATGAGCCCAAACTCCTGCACAAAGGAGTTAAGAGTGTAATTTTTAAAAGTTTATTTTTTTATTTTTCAGTGTAAATAATTGCTTGTGTACTGCTTCTATTTTTCTCTATTGCTGCTACTACATCTATTGGAAAGATGTCATGCAAAATTTTATTGTACCTGTGTATAGTAACAATAAAGATTTCGGGATGTTGTATGAGGGGGAAATAAACCCTTGGTTAATTTGATGCGCTCACTCATATGATGACTAATTTCCCTGCCTTGTATTGTATAAATAACAGGTTTGAATGTTGATGTAAATATTAAAGGTAATTAATAATTGCTGCATTAATTGTAAAAGACTAAGGGTGTCATGATCAGCTTATGGCTACATTTTGTTTTTCAAGACCAGCCCCTCTAATCTACGACCCCTATGTGATTCGCACCTGTGTCAATCAGCCCAGCTGATCCTTGTGTGCTCATTAGCACTCACGGTATATACATATACCGCTGTGTTTGTAACCTCCCTGGCCGGTCATTTAGTAAATATTCCTTTGTAGCTGCTTCTTAGTTCTTATTGTTCGTTAGTCTGTTTGTATCTATTATCCATTTCTTGTTACTTTCCTTAGTTCTGTCTGTTCATGTTCTTAGCTTACAAGCTAGATGTAGATTTACATGCTAGAGCTTACTTTAATCAATGCATCCCTTAGCCTAGGGTACGTACCCAAATTGTTCAAATGTGCTGTTATTAAACCCCTGATTAAAAAACCAAATCTTGATCCACAGGTTCTGTCTAATTATAGGCCAGTTTCTAACCTTCCTTTTGTCTCCAAGATTCTAGAAAAAGTAGTTTCTAAACAGTTCTATTAGATCTTAGTGCAGCGTTTGATACCATCGATCATACAGTTTTACTGGATAGGCTAGAAAATACAGTAGGTGTTAAAGGAGTCGTGCTCTCTCTTGGTTTAAATCCTATTTAACTCACCTCTCTCAATTTGTCTATGTAAATAATAAATGTTTGGAAACTACAAAAGTAAAATATAGTGTTCCACAGGGGTCAGTATTGGGACCTCTATTATTTACAATATATATGCTTCCATTAGGAGAAATTATTCATAAACATGGCATCAATTTTCACTGCTATGCAGATCACACACAGCTGTATATATCAGCCCAACCCAATGCTTAGCTTAGCTTAGCGTAGTACTTATGTAGCACCCTAGTTATCATTATTGTTTGTTCTAGTTTCTAGTGGGTACAGTTTAGTGTAGTAATCCTTGTAAATCCCCGATAATAGTTTAGCCTTTAGCAATTAGCATAAGCATAGTGTAGTTGTTGTGTAATCCATGTGCTTGTGTATTAGTTTTGTGTTCATATTCTGTTCTGCTTTGTTTTGTTTCTTATATCTGTAAATAAATCATGTCTGGAATGTCTACGCATGTGCGTCCGCTTCTTACCTTCCTCCTAGCATTATAAAGGAACAATGTAGCATTTTTCAATCAGCTTGGTAATGAATTTAAATCACTTCTCAGAGACCCCAGCTAGATTATGTGATTAACGGTAATAAATTTCATATATTTTTAGTTTCTGGAGTTGAATGTGCAGCTGACTCTCTTACACACACACAATTCTTTACAAAATCTTTTTGGTTGTTTAATTTGGTTAATTTTGAACTCGATGTAATTTTATGGGGTCTCTGGGATGGACAAGAGAGGGTAAAGTCACTCCCAACATAACACAAGGGTTAATGAAGATGAAACAATTCTGCGGCTAAAAAGCCCCTAACAAAAAAGGGACAATTGGCAATATTTAAGGCCAAATTAATAGAAACAAAGGAACAAATAAAAAACACAAAAATCACATAAAACAGAGCCTCCATGCCCCATCTGCCAGCCAGACTAGGCAGTGCAGAGGGACACAAGGCACAGGTGCTTGTCAATTAAGAGATTGACAGATCACACGCTACTGTGCCTCAGTGCCCAATTGGATGGCCAAAATAGGTGGCTCAGAGGGACATGTCTCCTAACATGGAGCAGCTTTTAAACAGCTGACACCACGTTACATATTTATTATTTAGACACGCACACACACAAAGCTGGGTTTGCATGCACTTGCTTAATTTCACATGAGAATGTTTGCAACTTTAACCTACTTATATTTTCTAAATGTGTACACCTGACCATTCCAACACCATGGGAGCTGGGAACCAAATGAAGTTGCAGCCATAACCACCTTCTGCTATCAGGAAAGGGTTTTTACAAGATTTTGAAGTGTGTCTGTGGAAATTTGAGACTTTGACACTTCAACACCAAAACTTAGTGTTGTTCTGGTTAGCCAGCTATCATTCTAGGCTCTTGTTGCTAACCAAGCCACACAGATCATTGTCCAGTCTCTTGTCATTTGAAGCTGGAGTAATCCAACTCTCCCCTGGCAGATCTTTCATGCCCACTCTGCAGCCACATGGTTTTTAATCCCAGCCACTGGTAACAATACATTTAATACCAGAACTCCCAGAACTCAAGGAAGATAAGCATTAGAGCTTTCCTCTGCACATACCTAGGTGTTCAAACAGCCAAACCTCTTGCTGTCTTAAAAAAATAAATAAATAACTACACACCAACCTCTTTACAAAGTAATTAAATAGACTAGTATTTACTAATGCCGTCTTACTACTTAGAATGTGTAGATATGCTTGGGGCATAGGGACAGTGGTAGCCTAGTGTGTAGAGCTTTAGGCCATCTGTTGAAAGGTTGAGAGTTCTAATCCAGGCTCTGCCATGTAGCCACTGTTGGGCCCTTGAGCAAGGCCCTGAACCCTGTCTGCTCCAGGGGCGCTATACTATGAAATGTTACTGGAAAGTGGTGAACGTGACAAAAAGTGCAACAGTTACATTGTATGATCCCCAAAACCCAGTTCTAGCTGGTTGAGACCAGTTCCTATGTTCTAGCTAAGAAATCTCGGTTAATGGTGAAATCTTCCTCTGTTCTACAAGGTCACTGATGGGAGTATAAAGGGTGATTATTTTCTTCCCTTCTTATCGCATTTGCAGACCTTCCACTTGCGATCCTTCTCTGCAGACAAGAATAAAACTCTTTTCTACTCATAAGTCTCTGAGGTATTTTAATAGAGGTTTTTCCACCACAGGTTGAGCTCAGGATTCTGTCCAGTCTACTGCTTTTTGTCGAGGCATGGACTCCACTAGACCCCTGAAGGTGTGCTGTGGGTGTACATGGTATGCAACAATGCTTAAGTAGGTGGTACATGTCAAAGTAACATCCACATGGATAGCAGGACCCAAGGTTTCCCAGCAGAACATTGCCCAAAGCATCACACTGCCTCAGTCGGCTTGCCTTCTTCTCATAGTGCATCCTGGTGCCATGTGTTCACCAGGTAAGCGACGCACACGCACACACCAGGCCATCCACGTGATGTAAAAGAAAACGTGATTCATCAGACCAGGCCACCTTCTTCCATTGGTCTGTGGTTGAGTTCCGATGCTCACGTGCCCATTGTTGGCGATTTCTGCAGTGGACAGGGGTCAGCATGGGCACCCTGACTGGTCTGCGGCTATGCAGCCCCATACACAACAAACTGTGATGCACTGTGTATTCTGACACCTTTCTATCAGAATAAGCATTAACGTCTTCAGCAGTTTGAGCTACAGTAGCTCGTCTGTTGGATCGGACCACACGGGCCAGCCTTCGCTCACCACGTGCATCAATGAGCCTTGGCCACCCATGACCCTGTCACACTTTAAAGACGTTTTGTCCCATTCTTCCTGTAAACACGTCTTAAGATGTGCAACAGTATGGGGTCGTTTCAATGTGTTTACCACTGGTCCTTCCTTGGACCACTTTTGATCGATATTGACCACTGCAGACCGGGAACACCCCACAAGAGCTGCAGTTTTGGAGATGCTCTGCCCCAGTCATCTAGCCATCACAATTTGGCCCTTCAAATCCTTACGCTTGCCCATTTTTTCTGCTTCTAACACATCAACTTAATAAGGATAAAATGTTCACTTGCTGCCTAATATATCCCACCACTTAAAGGTGCCGTGATGAAAAGATAATCAGTGTTACCTGTCAGTGGTCATAATGTTATTCCTGGTTGGTGTATCTTTATGCCGTTCGCTTTGTGCCCAGTCATGCAGGGTGTCCATAGTTATTTGCCCATGTTGTGTAATTAGCCACAAAGACACGTCAACCTTCTTTTAATGATAGAGCACATACATACTAGCTCACACTAAAAGATTTTCAACATTGACAGGTTACATGACTGGCAGGCGAGTAGAGATGCCACATGCTGCTAGGTTGGATGTTCCACCGTATTTGTCTTTTCTTCTGTTACAGAGCCCGAGGTGAGACAGAGACATGAGCTGTTCATCTGAGCATATTTTTATTGACAGCTGCTAAAAGAACTTACTAAAGCTTTCTGACACCAGGATGTGTCTGCTGTTCATGGTTCATAGCACAAAAAACTCTTCACATGCACAATATCAACTCAAAATAAATGCAAATAATAAAAAACACAGAGTTTCTTACATTTACTTTGACTTTTATTTGATTGCAGACAGGATGAACCTGAGATATTTCATGTTTTATCTGCTCAACTTCATTTCATTTATTAATAAACATCCATTCCTGCATTTCAGGCCTGCAACACATTGCAAAAAAAGTTGGGACAGTAAAGCATTTGCCACTTTGTAATGCTGCCATTCCTTTTCATCACACTTTAAAGACGTTTTGTCCCATTCTTCCTGTAATCACGTCCTAAGATGTGCAACAGTATGGGGTCGTTTCAAAATTCTCCACACATTTTCTATTGGGGACAGGTCAGGACTGCAGGCAGGCCAGTCCAGTACCCGTACCCTCTTCTGCCACAGCCATGCCTTTGTAATGTGTGCAGCATGTGGTTTTGCATTGTCTTGTTGAAAAATGCATGGACGTCCCTGGAAAAGATGACGTCTTGAAGGCAGCACATGTTGCTCTAAGATCTCAATGTACTTTTCTGCATTAATGCTGCCATCACAGAAGTGTAAATGACCTTTGCCAAGGGCACTGACACAGCCCCATACCATGACAGACCCTGGCTTTTGGACTTGTTGCTGATAACAGTCTGGATGGTCCGGAGCATAGCGTGTCCATTTGTTCCAAAAAAGACCTGGAATGCTGATTCATCTGACCACAATACACACTTCCACTGTGTGATGGTCCATCCTAGATGCCTCCGAGCCCAGAGAAGTTGACACCACTTCTGAACATGGTTAACATAAAGGCTTCTTTTTTGCACAGTAAAGTTTTAAGTGGTATTTGTGCACGTAACTCTGTATTGTAGTGCTTGACAAAGGGTTGCCAAAGTAATCCCTCACCCATGTGGTTATATCAGCTATTGTTGAGTGGCGGTTCTTGATGCAGTGCCGTCTGAGGGATCGAAGATCACAGGCGTTCAGCTTAAGCACTAAAATTGCTCCCGATTCCTTGAATGGTTTAATGATATTATGCACTGTAGAGGTAGAAATATGCAAATCCATTCCAATCTTTTTTTGAGGTACATTGTTTTTAAACATTTCAATCATTTTCTCATACATTTGTTGACAAAATTGCCTGCGTCTGAACTTTTTTTGGAATGTGTTGCAGGCAAAACATGAAATATCTTGGGTTCAAACTGTTTGCAATCAAATAAAAGTTGAAGTAAATGTAAGGACCACTGCATTTTAATTTTATTTGCATTTTCCATATTGTCCCAACATTTATTTTGGTAGTTTTTAAGGCGAATTTCTTACCTGAGACAGACACAATATTTCAAAAACCATTTTGTCTATATTTATTCAAGGGTTTCACACTTGCTTGGATCTGCTTCTGAAGCCTTGTAGGTTGGATATATTATTGTCAGATTTTATTTGTTTGTTTACAATAGTTAAAGACTAGAGCTATTTTCTTTTTTTCATGCACAATGTGTCTCAGTCTTCCTCTAGTCTTTCATCAGTAGACACTTTCTGATTACAGGGCGCTGTTGGTGGGGTCCTTTACATTGATAAATGAGAGACAGGGGGATGACAGTGTACAGACTGATGACAAATGAGCTACTGTCAGTAATTGTATTCTCAAAACATTCATCTGTATGGTGGGTGTAGCTCATAAAATAATCAGTAAGTGTATGTAGCAGATAGGTGTACTTAATAAAGAGCTTGGTGAGTGTGTATTTTTATCAATTGAGAATATCTAAAAGAATAGGAAGACCAATTCATTTATTTTAAGCAGGAGGCAGGCTGGTGGCTTAGTGGATAGTGTGGATGCTGCACAATTCCAGTGTTATGAGATCCTGGTTCAAACCTAGTGTCTGGTTACAGTACAGATACAGTGTTTCTGTGTATGTTAATTAAATCCTGCCTCTAAAAACACACTTGTATGGTAGGTGTTATAATAACAACAACAACAACAACAACAATAATAATAGTAATTATAATAATAATAATAATAATAATAATAATAATAATAAATAAATAAAATAATAATAATAATAACACCAATAATAATAACACCAATAATAATAACAAAACAACAACAACAATAATAATAATAATAATAAATAAAATAATAATTATAATAACACCAATAATAACAATAATAATAATAATAATAATAATAATAGTGATTATAATAATAATAATAAGAAGAATAATAATAATAAATTTTATAAATGGACAGTATCTAAACAAATATAAAGACCAATTTACTAACATATTAATTTAGGAACATAGATAGCTAATGCAAAAAAAAAGTAATCAAAATGAATTAAGACAAGACGACCTTGCATGGCAACTAGGTTATGCTTTTAATATAATGTAATTAAATTTGCCTTTTTAAGTGTGGTGAAAAGGAATGACATTACAAAGTGGTAAATGCTTTACTGTCCCAACTTTTCGGAATGTGTTGCAGGCCTGAAATGCAGGAATGGATTTTTATTAATAAATGAAATGAAGTTGAGCAGATAAAACATGAAATATCTCAGGTTCATCCTGTCTGCAATCAAATAAAAGTCAAAGTAAATGTAGGAAACTGTGTTGTAAATGTGTTTTTTTTATTATTATTATTTTCATTTTCCATGCTGTCCCAACTTTTTCTGATTTAGGGTTGTAAATTGCCACAACTGTGTGTGTATGTGTGTCTGCCCTGCGATGGACTGCCCCCCAACACCCCATCCCCGCGACCCTGATTGGTAAGCGGTTAGGAAAGTGAGTGAGTGAGTGAGTGAGATAAGTAGGTATTTACTGTATGTAGTTTAATTTGATCTGGTAAATTGGATTAAATTAATTCCTAGTAAATCATATGAAATAAATGCATGATGTGTAAAATTATAATAATTATGTATAATAATATTATTATTAATAATAATAACACTAATAATAATAATACATTTGTATAAATTGCATAAAATAATAATAATAAGATAAAAATAATGCAGATAATAATAATAATACAATTAATAATAATTTAATTAAACAACAATAATAAAAAGAATGATATACAGAATAATAAAAAATAATGATTATAATAATAATAATTTTAATAATAATATTAATTGTATTATCATCATTTTTATTATTATTATTGTTATTTTTAGTATTATTTTTATTATTGCTTAAATTATCATTTTTATAATTTTTTTTTTTTTTTTTTTTTTTTTTGTGTGGTCCTTGTACTCATTCTGGTGCTACCTAGTTCATAATGTAAATCTGTTTTCTCTTCATCTGAACAGATAATTTATTATGATCAGATTAATGATCTGATCATTCCAGAGTATCTTTAATAATTTACATGCTGTAATTTCATCGGAGTCTCCGGGACTTTATTCCAGGTCTACGCACCCGATATAGTTACCCTTCATGGCTTCAGACTGAAGTGCACCATATTGATTAGTTATTCTGTTAATTAAAGTCAGTCTCAGGAGAGAGGATCCGTTCCAAATTTAGAACTTCTATAGCCGAGAACGTCAGGGAGCGTCAGGGATTGCAACATCTGTAGCGTGCAGTGTCAGGGTTAAACTTCACCTGCATGGGCACATGTAAACTCCAGTAGCAGGTGTTACAGTGACACCATAATGTCACATAGTGCGAAATTAAGAACAAAGATGGTTCATAAACAGCTCGTTTTGAGCCATATGTTCAGAACAAAAAAAACCAGTGAATTAGAGGCCTACAAATCAATAGGGAGAGGAGATGTGGCGTCTGGCTAATCCAGTAGTGACTGACATGTTCTTCTTGTAATCTTCTGCATTGTACTCGCATGAAAAAAAGATTATCCTCAGTGATGGGGTGCTAAAAGGTTGCCTGGGGAAAGGGCAAGCCATACTACCCCTCCTTTCTGGTCAAAATCCAGATTAGGTTAGGAATTCTCCCTCTTCTCCCAATTTTTACCCGATTGCATTATGCTTTCTCTCTACTGGTGCTAACCCCCGCACCTGATTGAGGAGAGCACGCCCCCTCCGACACTTGAGCAGTACCCGACTGCACAAGGCGAGTTCATATGCCGATCAGCCTTGTGCACGGAGATGATCAGGATCACACCCAGATCAGGATTATTCCTCGACTCAGTGCAGACGCCATCAATCAGCCAGCAGATGTCGTAGTTGCACCAGTTATGAGGTCCCTATCCGGCTCCCTACCTAGATGAACAACAGCCAAACGTTGTTCATATAGTCGCCCTGCCCAGCCGGTAACATCTACTCTTAACAGTAATAGCTTAACAGATACAATTAATATTGAGCAGAATTAGGTTCACCCTCTTCTCCCCATTTTTAGCGTGTCCAATTTTTACTCGATTGCATTATGCTTCCTCTCTACTGGTGCTAACGCCCACCCCTGATTGAGGAGAGCACGCCCCCTCTGACAGTACCCGACTGCACAAGGAGAGTTCATATGCCAATCAGCCTTGTGCACTGAGAGACGCACCCTGATCAGGATTATTCCTCGACTCTGTGCAGACGCCATCAATCAGCCAGCAGAGGTCATAGTTGTACCAGTTATGAGGTCCCTATCTGGCTCCCTACCTGGATGAACAACAGCCAAACGTTGTTCATATAACCACTCAATTGTCAATCAATTGTCTGCAGCTTTCTGTGACAGTAAACTGAAACCTAACTCTGCCAAGATTTAGTACAGGATAATAAAATGCAGCAAGAGTGCGGCTGAGAGCGCTCTTGTAAGAAAGATGGCAGGCATTGCATTAAAAAGAAATAAAATACTCAGATGACTTTGCATTGTTCATGAAGAACATTATTAAATTCCAAAACTCAGATTCTCTACTCCAGTGTCATTTGCTGCTATGAGTTTGAGAAAAGGAACCCCTGCAAAACCTAAGTGTGCACGGGAAGAGACTCATCACACACAGATAATCAGAGTAAGCTTCCAGTTTATTGTATGAAAGAGGGATTAGGCATAACATTATGACCACCTTCCTAATATTGTGTTGGTCCCCCTGTTTTGCAGCCAAAACAGCCCTGACCCATCCACTAAACCCCTGAAGGTGTGTTTTGGTGTTTGCAGCAGATCCTTTAACTCATGTAAGTTGCAAGGTGGGGCCTCCATGGATTGGACTTGGACATGAACATTTTGACATTTTTGGCATTTAGGAGACGCTTTTATCCAAAGAGACTTATTTTTATGCTTTTATCCAAAGCGACAGTACTAATACAGTATACAGTCTAAGCAATTGAGGGTTAAGGGCCTTGCTCAAGGGCCCAACAGTGGCAACCTGGCAGTGGTGGGGCTTGAACCAGCAACCTTCTGATTATTAGTCCATTACCTTAACCACTAGGCTACAACGTCCCTAAATGGATGGGTTTTTTATTTGTTTTTATGGTTTGAGCATACAATGACTTCCTCTAATGTTAAGGGAGTTTTTCTTGCCACTGACGCCCTTGGCTTGCTCAACAGGGTGTTTTGGTCAGTCAGTCCTAGATTCTGTAAAGTTGCTTTGAGACAAAGCGCTATACAAATACACCGATTAGGCATAACATTATGACCACCTTCCTAATATTGTGTTGCCCCATACACAAAAGAACTGTGATGCATTGTGTATTCTGACACCTTTCTATCAGAACCAGCATTAACTTCTTCAGCAATCTGAGCTACAGTAGCTCGTCTGTTGGATCGGCATCAATGAGCCTTGGCCAACCATGACCCTGTCACCGGTTTACCACTGTTCCTTCCTTGGACCACTTTTGATAGATACTGACCACTGCAGACTGCATGTTTACTTAATCAGAGATAATCAGTGTTATTCACTTCACCTGTCAGTGGTCATAATGTTATGCCTCGTCGGTGTACATTTGACATGACTTCTATGTAATTGTTTATCCTTACATCATTGTTTTTTTGTTTACATCTTTGTTTACATCCAACATTAAGGCTACACAACAACCACCCCACCACTATGACCACCAATTAAAGAAATATAGTCTATGGTTAATGATTAAGACTTCAGGCCAAACATCATAACTAAATATCTTGAGGTTGAATGGCAGAATGAGGCAAACCTACAGTCATGTGAAAAAGTTAGGACACCCCATGAAAGCCTTTGTCTTTTTGAACATACAGTATTTAAACATATAGACGTTTGAGCTTCATTAAAACAGTACTGAGAGATGGAGCTTATATAACTAAACAAATAAAATGTTAAAAATTACTTTTAAACACAAGTTGTAAAATGTAATGAACAAAAATGGAAATGTATTGTGAGGAAAAAGTTAGGACACCCCCACATTTATTACTACTTAAAATGTCAGATTAGAATCCGGTGCACCACATCAGCTGCAATGATTAGACCATCGTTAGATGACATTGGAGTTTTATTTAAACCTCAGACATTAGTTTGGTTTGTTCTTGATTGTTAAAGTGAGTGTTATCACCATGGTGAGATCTAAAGAGCTCTCTGAGGCCTTCAGAAAGAAGGTTGTAGATGCATATGAATCTGGGAAGGGATTTAAAAAGATCTCAGAACAATTATAAATCAGCCATTCCACTGTCTGGAAAATAATTTACAAGTGGTGAACATTTAAAACACCTGCCAACATGGCCAGGTCAGGCCGTCCTAGCAAGTTCAGCCCAAGAGCAGTTTGCAAGGTACGTAAAGAAGTCTCCAATAATCCTACAATGTCATTACGGGACCTACAGGGAGCTCTTGCCACAGGTGACGTCAAGGTACATGCATCTACCATCAGATAGAGACTGCACACGTTTGATTTTCATAGGAGTCAAAAAAACACCAGGGCAAGACTAAAGTTTACCAGAGAACACCAAGACAAAGACCAGGACTTCTGGAACAATGTGCTTTTCGACAGATGAATCCAAAGTTGAATTATGTAGGCACAGTAACAGAAGACATAATTGGTGCAAACCAAACACAGCATTTGAGCAGAAGAACCTCATACCAACTGTGAAGCATGGAGGTGGAAATGTCATGGTTTGGGGCTGCTTCGCATTCCATTATAGAATCCACGATGAATTCTTCACTGTATCAGAGGGTGCTTAAGGAACATGTAAGACCACCTGTCCAAAAACTGAAGCTGAAGCGGAGGTGGACCATGCAACTTGACAAAGACCCAAAACATTCCAGTAAATCCACCAAGGAATGGCTCAAAAGAAAGAAATGAAGAAGTCAAAGCCTGGATCTTAATCCTATTGAGATGCTGTGGGGTGATTTGAAACAGGCTGTGCATGCAAGAAACCCCTCAAACCTCACACAGCTGAAGAAATTCTGCATGGAGGAGAGGGAAGAACTTTGTCTCAGTCGATGTCAGAGACTGGTAGATGGTTATAGAAAACGTCTAACTGAGGTTATTAAGCCAAAGGGGGGAATTACATTTACATTTACATTTTCGGCATTTAGCAGACGCTTTTATCCAAAGCGACTTACAATTATGACTGAACACAATTTTGAGAAATTAAGGGTTAAGGGCCTTGCTCAGGGGCCCAACAGTGGCAACTTGGTGGTGGTGAGGCTTGAACCGGCAACCTTTTGATTACTAGTCCAGTACCTTAACCACTGAGCTATCACTGCCCTTAAACCAGCTATTAGGGCGTAGGGTGTCCTAACTTTTTCCTCACAATAAAGTTCAATTTTTGTTCATTACATTTTACAGATCTATCGCTCAGTACTGTTTAAATGAAGCTCAAATGTCCATATGTTTAAATATGTTCAAAAAGACAAAGGTTTCTATGGGGTGTCCTAACGTTTTCACATGGCTGTACGTCTAAAAAGCCTACTCACAAGAGTGGAGACCATTACTGTCCATGATTTAGGATGTTTGGTTAGATGTCCACAATTTTCCTAATATGTTTATGTATTATAACACCAGGTGGTCTAAATCAAGCCCTGGCTATTATAAAAATACCGTATACAAAAATGCTTGCTCTATGTTCCGGCCATGGTGAGTTAATAAAGCTGGGGCCAGTTCAGCGGGTGTGCCCTTGGAGATTGCTTACATCAAAGCACCAATCAAAAACTGGTGCAGATATAATTTGTCATCAGGGATTTCCTGCAGGAGAATTATAGAGAAGATACAGGGACCGATCAATAGTATGGATTTTCGCTGCAGTGGCTGATTGTCCAATTGCTGTGAAACATGTGGCGAGATAGAACGGCTATTCTGAAGCAGACTGCCGACTCAGCATAAGCCATGTCAGATACTTATAGGCCGGCCGCAATAGAAAATTATCATGCCGCAGTGGTCGGGTACTACTTAACCCCCTCTCTTGCCCCATGTGATTCATTGGCTCCTGTCCACCAGAAAGAGAGAGGAAAAAAAATAGAGAGAGAGATATAAACAGAGAGGGGTAGATGGTTGTTGGTAGCACTGCATACAATCCCTCTTTTCCCAAAGATGTCAGACTGAATTAGCAAAAAGATGCACCGAAGCGCTAAATCCTCTACTAAACTGACCCCTAGATTTAGCTCTCTCTTTATAAACCCTGTAAACATTCATGCCAAGACAAATTCCACCGCACAGGGGATGTGACATTTTCTATATTTGTTTGGATTTGCTAGACGTAAGCAGCGCAAACGTTTCACTCTTCACGGATACGCTGCACTTTTTTTAAAATGTATTTTTGCAAGCAACTAGTGAGGTTTCAGTTTAAATATATTCTGAATCCTGGTCTCTTTTTTAAAGAGGTAAAACGTTAACTTGAAATGTCAGGCATGAATACTTTATGTACATAATTTGTCCAAGGTTTGAGCACGGAGTTTTCTGACAGGAATACTCCAGCTAGTTTTAACTTTATCTCCGTCTCTGGCAGCTGCGGCGCATGGGCTGGTACCACGAACAATGATTTCTCCATGTCTTCGTACTTCGAATGAGGCAGGTAGTGCGCACGGCTTCAGTGACCCAGGTTCCGTACAGGGGCGTAACTACCGGGGTTGGCAGGTTGTTATTATTATATTACAATATTGTAGTGGCGATACGTCACGGTGGCTAAGTGGGTAGCACTGTCGCCTCACAGCAAGAAGGTCCTGGGTTCGATCCCCAGGTGGGGCGGTCCGGGTCCTTTCTGTGCGGAGTTTGCATGTTCTCCCCATGTCCGCGTGGGTTTCCTCCGGTTTCCTCCCAGTCCAAAAACATGCCACCAGGCTAATTGGAAACACTGAATTGTCCTATAGATACCTAGCCGCTAGATGCACAAACCAGTGCATTGAAGTGCCAGTCCCAAGCCCGGATAAAATAGGGAGGGTTGTGTCAGGAAGGGCATCCGGCGTAAAAATTGTGCCAAATCAATGCGGATCACGATCCGCCGAGAGCCGACCCCGCAACAGAACGGGACAAAGGCCGAGGAAAAAGAAGAAGTAGTGGCGATATGTGAGTGACATTCAGCTCAGCCAATCAAAATGCAGCACCCGGTTTATACATATATAATACATATATAAAATGGTTTATATATACAGTATATATATATACAGTGTATCACAAAAGTGAGTACACCCCTCACATTTCTGCAAATATTTTATTATATCTTTTCATGGGACAACACTATAGACATGAAACTTGGATATAACTTAGAGTAGTCAGTGTACAACTTGTATAGCAGTGTAGATTTACTGTCTTCTGAAAATAACTCAACACACAGCCATTAATGTCTAAATGGCTGGCAACATAAGTGAGTACACCCCACAGTGAACATGTCCAAATTGTGCCCAAAGTGTCAATATTTTGTGTGACCACCATTATTATCCAGCACTGCCTTAACCCTCCTGGGCATGGAATTCACCAGAGCTGCACAGGTTGCTACTGGAATCCTCTTCCACTCCTCCATGATGACATCACGGAGCTGGTGGATGTTAGACACCTTGAACTCCTCCATCTTCCACTTGAGGATGCGCCACAGGTGCTCAATTGGGTTTAGTCCATCACCTTTACCTTCAGCTTCCTCAGCAAGGCAGTTGTCATCTTGGAGGTTGTGTTTGGGGTCGTTATCCTGTTGGAAAACTGCCATGAGGCCCAGTTTTCGAAGGGAGGGGATCATGCTCTGTTTCAGAATGTCACAGTACATGTTGAAATTCATGTTTCCCTCAATGAACTGCAGCTCCCCAGTGCCAGCAACACTCATGCAGCCCAAGACCATGATGCTACCACCACCATGCTTGACTGTAGGCAAGATACAGTTGTCTTGGTACTTCTCACCAGGGCGCCGCCACACATGCTGGACACCATCTGAGCCAAACAAGTTTATCTTGGTCTCGTCAGACCACAGGGCATTCCAGTAATCCATGTTCTTGGACTGCTTGTCTTCAGCAAACTGTTTGCGGGCTTTCTTGTGCGTCAGCTTTCTTCTGGGATGACAACCATGCAGACCGAGTTGATGCAGTGTGCGGCGTATGGTCTGAGTACTGACAGGCTGACCTCCCACGTCGTCAACCTCTGCAGCAATGCTGGCAGCACTCATGTGTCTATTTTTTAAAGCCAACCTCTGGATATGACGCCGAACACGTGGACTCAACTTCTTTGGTCGACCATGGCGAAGCCTGTTCCGAGTGGAACCTGTCCTGGAAAACCGCTGTATGACCTTGGCCACCATGCTGTAGCTCAGTTTCAGGGTGTTAGCAATCTTCTTATAGCCCAGGCCATCTTTGTGGAGAGCAACAATTCTATTTCTCACATCCTCAGAGAGTTCTTTGCCATGAGGTGCCATGTTGAACATCCAGTGGCCAGTATGAGAGAATTGTACCCAAAACACCAAATTTCACAGCCCTGCTCCCCATTTACACCTGGGACCTTGACACATGACACCAGGGAAAGACAACGACACATTTGGGCACAATTTGGACATGTTCACTGTGGGGTGTACTCACTTATGTTGCCAGCTATTTAGACATTAATGGCTGTGTGTTGAGTTATTTTCAGAAGACAGTAAATCTACACTGCTATACAAGCTGTACACTGACTACTCTAAGTTATATCCAAGTTTCATTTCTATAGTGTTGTCCCATGAAAAGATATAATGAAATATTTGCAGAAATGTGAGGGGTGTACTCACTTTTGTGATACACTGTATATATATATATATGACATTTGTTGAGGGGGCCCATGAGCTCCTAGTTACGCCACTGGTTCTGTACCAAACTCCAGTTACTATTTGCACTTGCCAAGATTAATTTCGTATGTTCTACCTGTTTGGAATTCCTTTTACATCCTAAAACATCAGTGTAACATCTTGGCTTTTAAAAAACCTAGTTAAACCCTTTTGACTAAATGATTTTTGGCAAAGCAGCTTTTAACAGATCCAGGTCTAGACTCCAAATTAACAAGCTAGAGGCGACAGTAACAAAAACAAACTCTCAAATTCTTTAACAACTTCATAGACCTGTCAGCTGGTATAATTGAAACAATATTTTATATAACAGGATCTCTATCTACAGTGGTACCTTGTAACTCAACACCCCCTAAACTCAACGCCCTTTGTTGAGAAATCTGTACCCGTAAACTCTACGTTTCCATTAAACTTAACATATTCAGCTTTTTAAAAAGGGATTTATTTAATTTCAAATTAACAATGAACATCCACTTTGTTCATCAAAGTGTGCATATGAGACGAATCTGCATTTGTCTGGAATGACCACCAAATCCACTCTGAAAGCGTCCACATGTACAGTATCTGTGTTTAGCTGGATTTTTCTCCTGTTTTACTTTTTAAACTTGTGTTACAGCTCAGGGTTCTGAGAAATTCTGAAAACCACCTTTCCTGAGAGAGTCTAAAATGCTTATCAATAAAAAAAAGCTTAATGTGACTTAATGTATTAAAAGAACGACACAGGAACACTAAACCTCTATGAATTATTACTGCTCATAAGTTCTCTCCATTAATGAAATTCCTCACTCGTTGTTTTAGTACAATAAGTCACGTTAAGCTTCAGCCAGCACAAAAGCAATTTGCAGCTTCTCATGAGAATGCACCTTTACTGAATGGAATATGGCATCTTCACGATAAGGAATAGGAATAAGCATAAGGAAAAAGGTAATATGCAGGTTTTATTGTATTTTTATATTGATTTTTAACTGTATTTAAGGGTTTTTATATTATGTTTCTGTTATTTTCAGTGTATAAGTGTAAAAAACAACACCATTAGGTTCAGGTTTCCCATACATCCTTATGGGGAAAAAAATACCTTGAAACTCGACGCCTTTTAAACTCGACGCCACTCTCAGAACCAACTAATGTTGAGTTTCAAGGTACCACTGTATATGTTAAAACAAATGGCTAGTGCTGTTTTTAAGGTATCTTATCATAACATGGTATAATGGGTATAAATGCAAATTTTAATCAGTATTAATATTTAAATTATTAATAAAGCAAATCGGACGGTTCTCAGGATTATAAATGTGATCAATTCCACAAGAATCCATAAATAATGCATAAATGTCAAATGCATACACACTGAGGTTTATTTTTTTGAAATTTATGGTGATATTTACTCACATAATTAACTATTGCACTACATTTTTACACTTCTGCTTCTGTTACATAGATTGATTTATTATTTCCTTATTTTATCTAAAATGTTTAGGTCAATTACCTCTGATTTAAAATTAAACACAATAAATATTTTAAAATGTTTACTCGTTTGTAGCAGTGATCAGAACTATACAGCAATTGAGTGCAGAACTATTTTACATTGAAAAGAATAAAGGAATGTAAACAAACAAGCTGCTCCTGACGTATACATGCTCCTGACGTAAACATCTTTGTATAACCTTTCTAGCAATGTGTACTTGGCTAAAATGGCTCAACTAGTAGAAAAAATTTTGAAAAAATGTGTATGTATGAATGACCCAGTGGTTACTCAGTAAACCTGTTCACCAAAATTGCTTGTTAAATCAATGTTTATTTATTTTTATTTTATTAAGATTTCAACATCATGGTTTACACACTTTGGTTACATTCATGACAGGACAGGTAGTTACAGTAGACCCTTGACTTACGAATTTAATTGATTCCGAAGGGCTGTTATCGAGTCAAAATGTTTGTTAGTTAAACCTATTTTTCCCATAAGAATTAATGTAAATTAATTGGTCTTTTTTGTTATAAATACAACTATGTTTTTCCTTAATCTTAAATCATCGAACAGACATTTCTGTAATAAACAATAATAAACAAAAATACACAGTAGTACTGTACTGTACATAAAAAACACACCACATCTCACTACAGTACGTGTGCTGTACTATACACCATAATACATTTCCTTCTTTTTTTTATTAAATGTATCTACCAAACACAACTCTCATATTTCTATATTATTTCCTTCTTTATTTCAATAGTGTTGTATTTTGTAGGTATAATTGCACGAAAGAAAGAATACTTTACTCAGCCGAATTCCTTCTTCTCTCTACTCACTGTCCCCTCTGTCTGATACACAGTGACAGCTACTGGCAGGAGTAATTATACAACACAACAATTGTAATAGATTTGTTCATTTTCTCACCACTACGCTTCCTCTGCACTTTCTTTGAGGCCATTTTAATATAGAATTTTACAAAATATAAAGAAAACATCGAAAAAACACAGTCTGCTGTCCGCTCACTATATATATATATATTAGGGCTGTCAAACGATTACAATTTTTAATCGCGATTAATCTCAGAATTTCATATAGTTAATCGCGATTAATCGCATTAAAAAAAATCTGTGTAAATGTTATAGAAAACAAGGATTTTTATGTGAAATGTTACAATTAAAATGGTGAACACATTTTATGCTAAATGTACTGATGTTAAAAACTGCTGGGACAAGAGAAAACTGTAAGGGAGTTTTATTCATTCACATACTAGGCAGTAAATGTCAGATTGTAGTTTAGAATTTCTCCATCAGCAAACATTGTAGATCAGCGGTGCTTTAGGTGGGATAAGGCGTAGTTATTGTAACAGACTTTTCTGTGGTTGTATTGTGACAATGGTTTGATGGCCGTTTCTACACGAAGTGAGTGTGTTTTGACCCTTTGGGGCTTCCATAGTGCATGGACTAACGTGCTTGACTCAGCTTTCCGGTATTTGGTACCTTAACAGAATAAGTTAATAAAAGTGTTCTGCTCCCGACAACTTGTGAATATAGCGTGTATTTATTTCTTTATAAGTGCATCACTACAACGCTCGGTTACATTATGCTAACAAACCGCAAATGAAAAACGGTGGCAAGTCCGACATTAAAACGTTTGTTTTAACATAATGTTAACATAATGTAACCGAGCGTTGTAGTTCTACCAGTCAAGTCTCAACATTAACTAGAATTTGCGTTAACGGCACTATTATTTTTAATCGCGTTAAATTGAAATCGCGTTAATGCGTTATTATCGCGTTAACTTCGACAGCCCTAATATATATATATATATATATATATATATATATATATATATATATATATATATATATATAGAGAGAGAGAGAGAGAGAGAGAGAGAGAGAGAGAGAGAGAGAGAGAGAGAGAGAGAGAGAGACGGTCGGAGTCAACTTGTTTTCGACGCCACGTGTTTCGCGAATTTCGGTTCGTGATCCGAAATTTGTTTCTACGTTAAGTTGAAAAAGATCGTTCGTAACCCAAAATGTTCGTATGGTAAACCGTTCGTAAGTCAAGGGTCCACTGTACTGGTTACACTGGTTACTGGTTCGTCACTTCAAGTCTTTCATGTCAAACACAGTCATGGACAATTTTGTATCTCCAATTCACCTCACTTGCAGGTGTTCGGACTGTGGGAGGAAACCGGAGCTCTCAGAGGAAACCCACTCAGACACGGGGAGAACATGCAAACTCAACATAGAAAAGACCTGGATTGCTCCACCTAGGAATTGAACCCAGGTTTCTTGCTTTAAGGTGATAGTGCAACTGCCCAGTAAATCAATATCTAAGACTCTATGACTCAAACCATCAAACTGCATTAAATTATCTCCAGTAGTGACTGACTACTGCAATCTTTTCTCCAAGGTCTTAGTGACAATTCATCCAGAAAGTCAACAAAAGTCCCCAAAAACTTTAAATGTCCCCAACCTACGCATTCTCCATAACCCTCTTGGTCACTTTGTTTCTGTTTTCTGTCACAGTTTAAATACAGTATAATTTATAGATTGCAACGATTGTTTAAGCTTTGTATGTAATCTTCTTCTTTCAAATTTAATTGTAAATTCATTGTACGATACACTATTTTAGATATGTACAATGCCTTTGTGTGGCATATGGCTCTGTTCATACATTACAGATTGCATCACCTTCACTTCAGCATCAATTCACACAGACACCACATTAATCTTCAGCATTTTTTTTTTATCATTCCAGGAACAGAAAAACACAAATTGTTACTGTACTGGGGGGGGATAAAAATCCAAGTCAGCTGGCTCACTACTCAGATAATCTGGACCCAAGTGTAGTAAGCCAAACCAAATCACAGAAGCCGTTTGTAAATCTTAGTATAAAAGGTGCATGGTTTAAAGAGCACAAAACCTGGGCCATTGAGAAACCATTAAAAAAATGTTTTTATGCATTTTCTCCCCGTTTTCCTCCCGATTAAGTGCGCTCAATTTTGAGAGATACCAGATTGCATCCAAGGAGAGCACGTCACTGTACACGCCTCTTCCGACACATGTACAGCCCTCCTCTTCTCGGTCATGCATTCTGCACAGGCGTGTCTTTAGCCAATCAGGGTCCTTATACAGCATATGAAGACCCAACCACCCAGGAACCGAGGAGTTCAGAAACTCTGTGTTGGTGTGCTAGTGGAATATCCCGCTGCGCCACTAAGGCAATTTAAAATGGGACCACCCACAGCCATTTGTACGGTTGTAGTGTAAACTTTTAAGGGCTCTTGACAATTGTCTTTCTAAAAAGGAACAACTGGTATACACTTTTGGCTTTAAATGCAAGATTTGTTGCTTTATTTTTACTCAAAATGAAAAATGGCATCAATAAACAGTGGGTTTACTTATAAATGTAATTTCATTCTTTAAAACTGTGTTTATAACAGGGTCGTGTCTCTGGGTGGTCGTGTCTCTGGGTGGTCGTGTCTCTGGGTGGTGCCCACCCATATTTCCCATATTTCAGAATTGCACACATTGTTCAGGTGCCATCAATCAGCCAGCAGAGGTCGTAATTGCATCAGTTATGAGGAATCCCCTCCGGCACCCTCATTGAACAACAAGTCAATTGTTGTTCATGTGAGTGCCCAGCCTGCTGGTAGTAGAGCTGAGATTTGAAATGACGAGTTTGAGATGTTAGCTTTGGTGTGCTGCATATATTACTGGTCTTATTCTTGGTCTTAGTATATCCATTGTACATATTTAATTTTGACTGTGTATTTATTGCATAACCTAACTATAAAATTAGGGCTAAATCTTAATAAGTTCCATTATTCTCTTTACCTCACATTTTTTGTGTCACACCATGAAACCAGACGATGTGTGTATGAATAAGTGAGGGGCAAGAAGGCCTGGGTCACAGTTGTTATCCTAATCAATATGTATGTGTATTGTGTATCCAATTATTTGGATAGCTTAGATTTGTGTATGTGTGCATACACCAATCAGCCATAACATTAAAACCACCTCCTTGTTTTTACACTCACTGTCCATTTTATCAGCTCCACTTACCATATAGAAGCACTTTATAGTTTTACAATTACTGACTGTAGTCCATCTGTTTCTCTGCATGCTTTGTTAGCCCACTTTCATGCTGTTCTTCAATGGTCAGGACTCTCACAGGACCACTACAGAGCAGGTATTATTTGGGTGGTGGGTCATTCTCCGCACTGCAGTGACACTGACATGGTGGTGGTGTGTTAGTGTGTGTTGTACTGGTATGAGTGAATCAGACACAGCAGCGCTGATGGAGTTTTTAAACACCTCACTGTCACTGCTGGACTGAGAATAGTCCACCATCTAAAAATATCCAGCCAACAGTGCCCCAAAGGCAGCGTCCTGTGACCACTGATGAAGGTCTAGAAGATGACCAACTCAAACAGCAGCAATAGATGAGCGATCGTCTCTGACTTTACATCCACAAGGTGGACCAACTAGGTAGGAGTGTCTAATACAGTGGACAGTGAGTGGACACGGTATTTAAAAACTCCAGCACAACTTATGCCAGCACAACATACACTAACACACCACCACCATGTCAGTGTCACTGCAGTGCTGAGAATGATCCACCACCTAAATAATACCTGCTCTGTGGGGGTCCTGACCATTGAAGAACAGCATGAAAGGGGGCTAACAAAGCATGCAGAGAACCAGGTGGACTACAGTCAGTAATTGTAGAACTACAAAGTGCTTCTATATGGTAAGTGGAGCTGATAAAATGGACAGTAAGTGTAGAAACAAGGAGGTGGTTTTAATGTTATGGTTGATCAGTATATGTGAATGTGGGTCTGCGAATGTCATCGACACGATTCTGTGGCGCTAGTGGTGATGGGAAGAGGCATATGAAGGACCGATATTCAGCGCTAAACAGCCAGCTATATTAGAACATTCTCTCTTTAATGATGGAGATATCGAGTCCTGTAATTGTCATTATTGCCAAAGCCAAATTGAAACTCATAACCTGGCTGACTCCAGCTATCAGTTGTCATTAAGTAAGAAAACAGGCCTCTCCGTTGTGCGCGCTCACCGCCGCGAGCTGTCTGCTGACACCCGAAGTAATTGAACGGCCGGGATGTTTTGAACACACGGGGAAATAAGAGGCAAAATGAACACTTGATCGGAGCGTTTTTATGTCTTTGGAGATGATTTTATTTCACATAATGTCTATTTTATAGCTCAATATGCTATTAATTTGCATGCCGCCAAGTCACAGTGTGACACATTTATTTAGCCGGTTTGCCGTGTTTGGAGAACGATTGGCTGGTGTGTATGTTTTTTTATGCTGTCAGTCTGTACAGTGTGTCATCTCATTATATCATATCTAACAGCGAGGATCAGACAGTACTGCCATTCACACACACGCACACACACACACACACACACTGTGATGCAGCACATCACCCAGTTCATTAACTATTGATCTAGCAAAAGCTTTTGCAAAGATTACACCAAGGGCACAAAGTAGAATACTGAAGGAAGTAAATAAAACACCAATAATAACTAAAGAAAAACTATATAGTCTCTGTCTATGTTAGTGTATCCACCTTATATAATGACTCTGATATTACAACCCCAAATCAGAAAAAGTTGGGACACCATGGAAAATGCAGGATGAACCTGCTCAACTTCATTTGATTTATTAATAAACATCCATTCCTGCATTTCAGCCCTGCAACACATTCCAAAAAAAAGTTGGGACTGTAAAGCATTTACCACTTTGTAATGCTGCCATTCCTTTTCACCACACTTAAAACCGAGGAGACCAAGTGATTTAGTATTTTAGGTTTTATTTTGTCCCATTTTTCCTGCAAACACGTCTTAAGATGTGCAACAGTACGGGGTCATCGTTGTCACTTCTTTTGTTTCAAAATTCTCCACACGTTCTCTATTGGGGACAGGTCAGGACTGCAGGCAGGCCAGTCCAGTACCCGTACTCTCTTCTTCCACAGCCATGCCTTTGTAATGTGTGCAGCATGTGGTTTTGCATCGTCTTGTTGAAAAATGCATGAACGTCCCTGGAAAAGATGACGTCTTGAAGGCAGCAGAAGTGTAAATGATATTTGCCAAGGGCACTGAAACAGCCCCATACCATAACAGACCCTGGCTTTTGGACTTGTTTCTGATAACAGTCTGGATGGTCCTTTTTGGACCTGGAATGCTGATTCATCTGACCACAATACACGTTTTCACTGTGTGATGGTCCATCCTAGATGCCTCCGAGTCCAGAAAAGTTGACGCCGCTTCTGAACATGGTTAACATAAGGCTTCTTTTTTGCACAGTAATGTTTTAAGTGGCATTTGTGCATGTAACTCTGTATTGTAGTGCTTGACAAAATCTGTCTGCAATCGTTCGTTTGTTTGTTTATTAGGATTTTATCGTCATGTTTTACACTTTGGTTACATTCACGACAGGAACGGTAGTTACTCATTACACAAGATTCATCAGTTCACAAGATTATATCGAACACAGGCCTGGACAATTTTGTATCTCCAATTCACCTTACTTGCATGTCTTTGGACTGTGGGAGGAAACCGGCGCACCCGGAGGAAACCCATGCAGACACAGGGAGAACATGCAAACTCCACACAGAAAGGACCACCCCACCTGGGGATCGAACCCAGGACCTTCTTGCTGTGAGGCGACAGTGCTACCCACTGAGCCACCGTGCCGCCCCGTCTGCAATTAAATAAAATGTTTCCATACTGTCCCAACTTTTTTCTGATTTGGGGTTGTAAATGACAATATTTGTAGGACACAAAAGTGAGTGTGTGTTTGAAATCGTGTATGTGTGCTGGCTCTGTGATGGACTGGTGACCTATCCCGGGTGTTAACTTCCTTTCGCCCAGTTAATCGGACACACCACGACCCTAAATAATAGATAAAATAATGGTAAAGCACACAATGAATGAATGAATAAAATGTCCACTAGCAAATTACCACCTGAATCTACCACAGTGCTTCTAAACTTAAACTTCGTGGCTTGATATGTGGCTTGATGTTAAGCATGTTAAATTTATAGACAAAACAGTTGGTGGGGCTGTTAATGCTGCACACACATCATTATTCCGGTTGTCTCCCACATCTCTAGAACATTTAAAACTGGCGTTTTTTCTTTACTGTACTTAAATATAAGTAAATCTTTGCGCAATTGTAACTGATGTGTGTAGACTTTTTATATCTATTGTACATATTTTATTCTATTTATTGCCTAACCTATTTACACCATTAGACCTACAAATCTTGATGAAGTCCATTGTTATTCTCTTTGTATCACATTTTTTGTGTCACACTGTGAAACTAAATTGCAGGCTGTTTATCAGAGGTTTCACGGACGTCATCTAGAGCAATGATACAGCAGCCTTAATGAGTCTGATTCTTTACCTGCTGTTTATGCAATATAAGTCTGCCATAATACTGTACAGTCAAGGTTTTATTTATATCCAAACAATGTGATTAAAGCCTTCAGTCACACTAACTTTATAATAACTGCTCGTGTGCTTGTGCCCACCATAATCAAGTGGATGTGCCCCCCCCCCCCCCCCCCCCCCCTTTATTTCCACAAGCACTGTGCAAAAGGAGCTAACTGGGAAGGGAAGAGTTAATATGTAAAGTTATGGGAGTTATAAAACCTATAAAGGGTTATTTGAGCTTTCAATATTTTCCCTCTTCCACTTTCCACCCATTTATATCTAAGATTCATCATTTTCAAATTAAAGGGGCAGCTGGCCCGTGAACGATAGACTGTCACAGTCTGGTTGGTGTCAGCAGCAGTGGCGTGCGGGTGCACTTTGAGCTGATTTAGCAAGTGCTCAGCTGTGGAAATATCATTCATATACCTCACAATATGTGGATAGCTGAATATCTCAATATCTCAGGAGTGGGTGCAGGGGTTTTTGTTACCTATCGGCAGTGCGCACTCAAAATTCTTGTGGACGTCACAGTGTTGATGGCTACGTGATGGCAGAAGATGAATGATATGTTTCTGACTCATCAGAAATCTGACTTTTACAGCCAGTGTAATACAAACAGTAATTTTTCTGATGTGGAGACAATTGTTGGAAATTTCTGTTGTAGATCCACATGGACCATGTGTGATGCAAAAGCATTTAACAGTGTTGATAAAGCGCTGGACTATTCCAGCGCTTCTTGTTCAATAGTGGCATGTGTTGTAGAGTCTGGTAATGAAATCCTTGGTTATTAAGTAATCTTCTTACGTTTGTCACTGACACATTTGTCCCAGCCTTTGTCAAGTCGACCTGTATGTATTTTGCTGCAACACAGGGGACTTTCTCCAACAGCCAGGCAGGTTTGCTCTTGCACCATAAGTTTGGAACTTGTAGACCGCACTCCCAATGGTGTCTCTAGAAGTGAGAAATAGGAAGTCTTAGAAATCGTCTTATACCCATTGTCCATTATTAAAATACTCATAATTGTCTATGGGTGCTTATATAACCCATCATAGTTATTGAGTTCCCAATGGTTTAATCATGTTGTAACCCAATTTAGGTCATACAAAGTAGCTGTAGGTTTTAAGATCGGCAATCTTAAATATTAAATATTTAAAATTAATATATAGTAAAAAAGAATAAATAAAAGAACACAAAAGAATAAATTAAAGAATAAATACAAATAAATAATAATAATAACAACAACAAAACAGCAATAATAATAATGATGATAATAATAATAATAATTATTATTATTATTGTTATTATTATTATTATTTGCTGTATATTTATTTATCTTTTTATTCTTTTATTCATTTATGTATCCGGTTTATTTTTCTGGGTTTAGAGGGTCCAGAGCCTACAAGGCAGGACAACACTGGACAAGGCACTATTTTTATTTTCAAAATAATAATAATAATAGTAATTATTATTATTATTATTATCATCATTATTATTATTAAAAATAAATTGAAAAAATAAATAGAACAAGAAAAAAGAATAAATAAATACAGTACATACATTAATAAATGATTACAACAACAAAAACAATAATAATAATAATGATACTAATAATAATAATAATTACAATTATTATTATTATTATTAATAATAATAATGTTATCATTTATTTATGTATTTATTCTTTTCTTTATTTAAATATAATTTTTTCATTTACTATTTATTCATTTGTGTATCACTTTATGTTTACTTTTTTTTTGGTTTAGAGGGTCCAGAGCCTAACACAGTAACCATGGGTGCAGGCAGAAAAACAATGGACAAAGTATTAATTAAACCTTTGTAATATATTATTATTATTGTTGTAATCTTGTTGTTATCATTTATTTATTTATGTATTTATTTGTTTATTTTTGTATTCATTTATTATTTATTTTTTGATGTACCTGTTTCACTTTTTTCTGGGATTGGAGGGTCTAGAGCCTAACACAGTAACTGTGGGTGCAAGGCAGAAAGACACTGGACAAGGTATCAATTTCAGTTGTTTAATATATCATTATTATTATTATTATTATTGTTATTATTATTGTTACTATTATTATTATTATTATTATTAATTATTATTATATTATTCAGGGCTAGCAGATAGCAGGAACCCTGTAGGTTTCGCCCTCTACAGTCACCAACGTGCATTGAAGGTCTGAAATGTGTGTGAGTGTGTGCGAATTGAGTTGAATTAAGGGCCCTCGCACCCCTTCATGCTCAAGAGCCAAGCAGCAGTGCTTAAGGTGAAGGGGCCGATGCAGCAGCAGAGTAATTTAATAGAAGGCTTTACCCAATTCCGCGGGTGGCTGAGTTTAAGAAAGGTCACGCACGGAAACAGGCCAGCTGACCCCTCTCCCAATTACGAGAGGCGCAGCAGAACATAGCGGAGCGAGTGACAGTCATTTAGCGGCACCTCATCGGAGAGGAAGGAAGTCGCAGATGGATGATAAGGGGGTAAAAAATGATTTGCCAGGACCTGTTAGCCAGGCCTATAGCCTCAAGCCCACTCACCCACCCCCCTGTCAGTGCTTCTGCCTGCTATTCTCTCACACTCTTTACCTCCCTGAGTCTTACATTCTCACTAGCCAGCTTTCTCTCATGGTTCATAGACAGTCCTTCCTGTCTCCATACACTCAGTTCAGTCCCACTCCATCTGCCTTTCTTTCGTCTCCTTTCTATTCCTTTTACATCCTCTCCTGGCCCTCTTTCTCTATTCCTCTCTCACTTCCCTGCCCTGGGGCCACGTGACGGCCCTGCATGATTATTGGCGCAATCACTCATGTAACAGGCTGCCCAGCTTTCCGTGGGGCCTCGCGTATTTGTCACTGTCACTTCCTCCGAGTGCTCCGCCATTGTCTTGGAAATTGTATGTGTTAAGGCAAGATGCTTGTGACCCACTTCGACAAGGGAGCCGGCGCTGCGAGGGCGCTCATCACTGCACTTGGAGGAAAAAAAAAAAAAAAAGAGTAGAGAAGAGTGGGGAGGGGTGAACGGAAAGCGAGGGAGAGCAAAAAAACAGCAGTTTGATGTGTCCTATTATGTGCCTCGGCTCAAGCCATAAATAATTGTGACAAGTTTTTTGTTACGCGTGAAAGTCCTTGACTCTGCCTCCTGTTCCAGTGCCTCCTCTCTGGCACAGAGACATTGCCAAACCCAACCCCCCCACGTACACACCTCCCCAGATGATAGATGGCACAGCGCAGCAAATGACAACAGGATAGATTTTTAGTTTGTGCTTTGGAAGAGATCAGTAATGGTGCTTTGCTGTACAAAGCAATAAATAGGAAGGACGAGTAAAGAGAAGGAGAGGTGGAGTGGGTGGGTAAAGATTTATTATTGAAGTTTTATTGTGTTTGAGGGGGTGATGGTCTCTGATGTGAATTAATAAATTTGTACATTTGAACATTTTAGTTCATGTTTTTTCATTACAAATAAATGGGGAGCGTAAATCTGTAATGTTTGTGTACCAAACCAAACAAGGTATTGGCCTGACTGGCATCCATCATGTCTCGAGCCATTTTGAAGCCAAAATCCTAATAGGCTTTAGATATAAAACATAAAAAAAGATAATAAAGTGTATCTATAACATCAAATTAAATCTATGTGTATGGTATGTGGCCAGAACTATGTGTACACCCAATCCTAGTAGGAGTATAACATCAATTATGAGGACAAATTGTTTAATACCTTTGGAATAAATAGGAACGTTGATTGTGAGCCAGGCCTTTGGGTGTCCACAAACATTTGGTCCATATTGTGTAGCCATTAACTATATTTTACCAAATAACAACGTTTGTTTTTCAAAAAAGAAGTGCAGATGAAATGCAGATTCATTTAACCACAATACACGTTTCCACTGTGTGATGGTCCATCCTAGGTGCCTCCGAGCCCAGAGAAGTCGACGCTGCTTCTGGACATGGTTAACATAATTTTTGCACAGTAAAGTTTTAAGTGGCATTTGTGCTTGTAACTCTGTATTGTAGTGCTCGACAAAGGTTTGCCAAAGTAATCCCTCAACCATGTGGTTATATCAGCTATTGTTGAGTGGTGGTTCTTGACGCAGTGCCGTCTAAGGGATCGAAGATCACAGGTGTTCAGCTTAAGTTTGCACCCTTGGCCTTTACGCACTGAAATTCCTCCCGATTCCTTAAAAAGTTTAATGATATTATGCACTGTAGAGGGAGAAATATGCAAATCCATTCCAATCTTTCTTTGAGGTACATTGTTTTTAAACATTTCAATCATTTTCTCACACATTCGTTGATGAACTGGAGATCCTCTGATCATCTTTGCTCATCAAAGACTCCTCCTTTCCCGGATGCTGCTTTTGTACCAAACCAAACCTTTTCAGTATTATATAATAATAGCAAGTCCTATTTTAGCAATGTCTGCTATGTCCTGTGCTGCAAGACCAAGGTATTTCACTTGCTTTTTTTTTAGTTTACAGAATTATCATCTAGCTTGAATTCAGCTAACCTCTCTCAGGAAATTTCCCTTATTAGTACTTGTGTATAATCTGAATTTAATCTAAACAAAGCAGTTTTGTTAATTATAAGTGTTTTTTTTTTTTACTTAATCTAATCTAACTGCTAAAAATAACTATATTGTCAGAATGGGAGTGAGATTCTACCAGGGGCTGTAAATAAGGACATAGAAATATGGGGCCTAGAGTAGAGCCTTGTGGGATGCCATATTGCATATAATCTTCCTTGATGTTGGTCCAAAAGATGCTACTGAATCACGAGCTGAAGCCACACATATGCAAGAACACAAAAGAACAAGTAAAACAATACTGTGGCTAAAAAGTCACTAGGCAAAAAGGGGATAATCACAAAAAAATAAGGTGACTACAATAACAATAAAGATGAAATACACAAAGGAGTTTTTCACAGCATATCATCAGCAGCCTGCAACGGAAACGCAGGTAGAACAGGGATAGCACAGAACTGAAAACTGCTTGTTACAATATGACAGGCTGCTGCAACAATGCAGTTCTCTTTAGAATGTGTCGGTTCTGGCAATGCACAGGGCATTCTGTTCTCGTGGTGTGGTTCCATCGTGAGGCTCAAAATACACTGAGACTGCTGGATCAGTTTGGTAGATAGAAAATCAGGTTTGCCAGACAGAGATGGTGTTTCTTAGAGGCGCAAACCGTAACATATAGAAGAACTTCCACCTGGAGCGAATCAATTCTCACAAGGCGCAGGTGATTATCAATCGAGAAAAACTGACACATCAATCATCTGCGCCTCTGTGTTCCCTCTGCCGGCCAAAATGGCAATGCAGAAGGACTAGAATAAACGTGATTCAACAGCCCGCTTAGATTACAACATCCCACAGAATCACAATCACAGAAATATTTTACCTCAGAAGGTGGCATTAATTTCACAGTAAATGATGTTTACATACATATCTTGGTGCTCGGTGTGATTGCAGGATTACAGTAGGATTACAGTTACGTCATGTCAAAGACAAATCTGTCTGAGCCGACTTTGAATATTCATCAACGTAATTACACTACGCATGCGTATGCATTGAACTTTACATAATGAGAATGGACAGGAGTGAAATCGCTCCCTCCTCTCATTACAAATGGATGTGACTTTTACCTGGTTAGCTGTGTGGTAATGAAGTGCCATCCACTCGTCTACTGCCAAGTGATGGATCTGTAAGCTTGAATAAAATACCCACGGTAGATCCTCATTGCCAATTAGTCGACTGATAGATGGCATTATCAGTCATGTTAATGAGGACAGAGTGACGTGTGCCCGCTGTGCTGACCAGCCCTGTGGATCCTCCACTCCATAGTGCATCAGTAGGCCAAATTTAGGTACTTTTGACTCAGATATTGTCACATATAGCATATGAACAAAAGTATGTTAATAACTTGTGTATAAAATCAGTTACTTTGTGGAAAGCCTTCCCAAAGGAGTGAAGGCTGTTATATATACACCGACGAGGCATAACATTATGACCACTGACAGGTATAGTGAATAACACTGATTATCTCTTCATCACGGCACCTGTTAGTGGGTGGGATAGGCCTCAGCAGCAAGTGAACATTTTATCCTCAAAGTCGATGTGTTAGCAGCAGGAAAAATGGGCAAGGGTAAGGATTTGAGCAGGTTTGACAAGGACCAAATTGTGATGGCTAGACGACTGGGTCAGAGCATCTCCAAAACTGCAGGTCTTGTGGGCTGTTCCGGTCTGCAGTGGTCAATATCGATCAAAAGTGGTCCAAGGAAGGAACAGTGGTAAACCGGCGACAGGGTCATGGACGGCCAAGGCTCATTGATGCACGTGGGGAGCTACTGTAGCTCAAATTGCTGAAGAAGTTAATGCTGGTTCTGATAGAAAGGTGTCAGAATACACAGTGCATCACAGTTTGTTGTGTATGGGGCTGCATAGCCGCAGACCAGTCAGGGTGCCCATGCTGACCCCTGTCCACCGCCGAAAAGTCCCAACAATGGGCACATGAGCATTTGAACTGGACCACGGAGCAATGGACGAAGGTGGTCTGGTCTGATAAATCACGTTTTCTTTTACATCACGTGGATGGTCGGGTGCGTGTGCGTCGCTTACCTGGGGAGCACATGGAACCAAGATGCACTATGGGTAGAAGGCAAGCCGGCGGAGGCAGTGTGATGATTTGGGCAATGTTCTGCTGGGAAACCTTGGGTCCTGCCATCCACGTGTATGTTACCTTGACACGTCCCACCTACCTAAGCATTGTTGCAGACCATGTACACCCTTTCATGGAAACGGTATTCCCTGATGGCTGTGGCTTTTTTCAGCAGGATAATACGGTTCAGGAATGGTTTGAGGAGCACAACAACGAGTTTGAGGTGATGACTTGGCCTCCAAATTCCCCAGATCTCAATCCAATCAAGCATCTGTGGGATGTGCTGGACAAACAAGTCCGATCCATGGAGGCCCTGCATCGCAGCTTAGAGGAGGTAAAGGATCTGATGCTGACATCTTGGTGCCAGATACCACAGCACACCTTCAGGGGTCTAGTGGAGTCCATGCCTCAACGAGTGGTCATAATGTTATGCTTATTCAGTGTATTAATACCCATGGTTTTGGAATGGGATGTTCAAAAAAGCTCACAATCGAATCTCTACTTACTTTTGTCCACATGAATCATCAGAAATGATTCATCTGTACTGAACTGACTTGTAGTATAAATTTCAAGCCGATGCTATTATCTAAGGATGTTGCATCATTGAACAGGAATAGAGCTGTCTCTCTGTTCTAGTGAATTAAACACCCACTTTGGTGTAATAACGCAGGATTTAGTGCTGTCAGTCAAACCTTTTTTAGTAGTCCCTGATAAATTCACATCACTCGCTTACACCGTAAAATGACAAAATCCAGGAATACTCATAGAGCTCAGAACGACTGGAACTGAGACTGGATTTGGTGTGACTCACTGTTCTAACTTAGATGTCTGCAACGTTTACTTATGAGATGTTGTTTAATCTTAATTTAAATCCTATAATAATATGTAGTCATATTATATATTTACTAAGAAATCCAGTCGAGACAGAAAAAAGTAGGTAAACTCTTGTGCAATCCCAGTTCCAGAAAACATTGGGAAAATGTACTCAGATCAGCCATAACATTAAAACCACCTCTTTGTTTCAACACTCTGTCCATTTTATCTGCTTCACTTACCATATAGAAGCACTTTGTAGTTCTACAATTACTGACTGTAGTCCATCTGTCTCTGCATGCTTTGTTAGCCCCATTTCATGCTGTTCTTCAATGGTCAGAGTATCTAACAGAGTAGGTAGTATTTGGGTGGTGGATCATTCTCAGCACTGCAGAGTGACACTGACATGGTGGTGGTGTGTTAGTGTGTGCTGTGCTGTTATGAGTGGATAAAACACAGCAGCACTGTTACTGCTGGACTGAGAATAGTCCACCAACCAAAAACGTCCTGTGCCCACTGATGAAGGTCTCAAAGATGACCAACTCAAACAGCAGCAATAGATGAGCGATCGTCTCTGACTTTACATCTACAGGGTGGACCAACTAGGTAGGAGTGTCTAATAGAGTGGACAGTGAGTGGACACTGTATTTAAAAACTCCAGCAGCATTGCTGTACACCACTAACACACCACCACCATGTCAGTGTGACTGCAGTGCTGAGAATGATCCACCCCATAAATAATACCTGCGCTGTGGTGGACCTGTGGGGGTCCTGATCATTGAAGAACAGGGTGAAAGCAGGTTAAATACAGTATGTAGAGAAATAGATGGACCACAGACAGTAATTGTAGAACTACAAAGTGCTTCTATATGGTAAGTGGAGCTGATAAAATGGACAGTGAGTGTAGAAACAAGGAGGTGATTTTAATGTTATGGCTGATCAGTGTATATATTTATTTACTTTTATGAAACAATTAATCTCACCATGAGTTGGGATGATTTTTCTAAATTTTCTGCCTCATTTAGCCACAAAAGCACAAAAGCATTGTATAGAGCAGTGGTGTTCTCTGATTCGTTACTATTTTTAATAGCAAACGCAATACAGCACGCTCTAAAATTGTGTTTTGCTGTTACTCTTGGCTTCTTTCATAATGCCTTTCACACTGTACTTGTTGCTGTTGGTGTGATAATAGCAAGACACCCACTCCCATAAAAAAAGTAGCAACAGAACAACATTTTCTCTGTTTGTGGACAGTTTGTCTTTTGTAGACTAATTAACACCTACAGCTTTAGAAACACTTCAGGAAACTTTCAACTTCTAAAATTCTTTTAAGGTCTTAGGGTCTAAAAGTGGCGATTTTCCAAATATTTGTATGGAAGAATCTAGATTTATTATTCCGTACAGGTTTTTGTTAGAGGATGAGGCACTTTTACAATCTACATCCTCAATATCATCTTATTTACTAAAACATCTGATTGTCGGTGAATCCCAGAAGTTTATATTATATACACCGATCAGGCATAACATTATGACCACCTTCCTCTTCCAATTCCTCTGTACCAAATTTATGAGATATATTTCTGGACCTCACTTTACGTACACGGACACCATCATGCCACACCAGGAAAGTTTGTTCCGAAAACATTTGCAACAGTTTAAAGCTTATACAATGGTACCTTGTAACTCAGCGTCCCCTAAACTCGAAATCTCTGAAACTCAATGTCCTTCGATGAAAAATTTGTACCCTTAAACTCGATGTTTACCGAAAACTCAATGTGTTCAGCTTTTGTTTAATATAAATTTATTTATTTAATTTCAATTTAACAGCACTTGACTTGAGCGGTGCAGTAAGACGTCATCAAAGTGCGCATATGAGACGAATCTGCATTTGTGTGGAATAACTGTCAAATTTACTCTGAAAGCTCCACATGTATCTGTGTTTATCTGGATTTCCCTCCTGTTTCACTTTCTAACTTGTGTTACAGCTCGGGGTGCTGAGAAATTGTAAGAATCAGCTTTTCTGAGAGAGAACTTAATGTGACAATGTATTAAAAGAACAACACAGGAACACCAAACCTCTCTTAATTATTACTGCTGATTGGGGGCGCTGGAGCCTATCCTAGCTTTTCAATGGGCACAAGGCACACAGTAACACCCTGGACGGGGCACCAGTCCATTGCAGGGCAGACGCATATACACACATACACACATACACACACACCCATTCACCTATAGGGCAATTCAGTGTCTCCAGTTAACCTGACTGCATGTTTTTTTACTGTGGGAGGAAACCGGAGCTCCCGGAGGAAACCCACGCAGACACGGGGAGAACATGCAAACTCTACACAGAAAGGACCTGGACCGCCCTGTCTGGGAATCGAACCCAGGACCTTCTTGCTGTGAGGCGACAGTGCTACCCACCGAGCCACCATGCCGCCAATTGTATTTCAGTGTTTTTTCTATTATATTTGTGTTATTTTCAGTGTGTACATGTCAAAAACAATTCCATTAGTCTAGTCTAGGCACCATTGTGAGCGGCAGCCTCTACAGTAGTAGCTCCGTCAGTGTTGTACTTCTATAGTGTTTCTATTGTGTTTATTCTTTTATTATCTATCTATCTATCTATCTATCTATCTATCTATCTATCTATCTATCTATCTATCTATCTATCTATCCATCCATCCATCCATCCATCCATCCATCCATCCATCCATCCATCCATCCATCCATCCATCCATCCATCCATCCATCCATCCATCCATCCATCCATCCATCCATCCATCCACCCATCCACCCATCCATCCATCTACCTATTATTTTACATAAGCCTAAAATATACTGTATGCAGTTCCACAGGACCATGGAACGCATTAACAGGCTTCCCATTCATCCCTATAGGAGGAAAAAATACACCTTTTAAACTAAACGTCACTCCCAGAACCAACTGACGTCGAGTTTCAAGGTACCACTGTGATAGATTTTATACACCAGTTAGCAATGTGGGTGAGTAGGGTAGGGGCGTCTACATACTTTTGGCCATGCAGTGCTTTGTGTCCTTGTTTATGCATGTGCTTTTTCCAGGGTAACTAACTGCCTCACACATAGTAATCGTAAATATAAATGAACCCCTGATTAACATTCAAAAAATGAAACAATCAGCAATAAAAGTACCAAGAAAGAACAGAGACCAAAACCTGATCATACTAGTTTTAGTGTTTCATTAATATTCACTGAAATGTTATAGTGTTCATATAATTGGCATTTCATCTGCAAACCCAGCAACACCCTTGCGCTCTCTTCGGTGGACATCCTAATTAAACAAACTCACATGAGCATTATGGCCAAGGTGATAATTTATGGCATTGCCTCAGATAGTTAAAATTGGCTTCCGTAAAAATCCATCATATACATCACCGGACATTACCGCCCTAATTAAACACCCAAATGCCTGCAGACATCATAAAACTGCAAAAAAAGAAGAAAATGCATCTGCCCTTAGTAAAGCCCTACATCTGCAAGATCAGAGCGCACAGGGGTGTTATAGGAAGAGGACGAATAAAAAGAGAAAGTTAGTCCTGCACCGATGTGTGGGCAATTTATCTATTTTAGGGGGAATATTTCTCGCAATGTGAAACTGATTAATTATTTGAAATATACTGATTACAACCAGCCGAGAAAGTGGCATTAAAATAATGACTCCTGAGCCTTCTGCAAGATTGTACATTTAGCACTGCAACAACCATTAGGAATAATCTGTCCAATTAAAGGTTGTGTAATTAATTAAGTGCACGTTCTGTGAGAAAGACTGGAAGGGAGAATTTATCAAGCCGCTGAAATATGACCTATCTTGTCCAAAAGACTAATATGTTTAAACAAAAGATGAAAATTGATGACAACATTATTTGGAACAAAGTGCTCGGTGTGCATCTGTGATGCATTTGTGCTCACTTTCGGCATCCTAGCGTCGTCCTTACTGAATCTGTGATGAATTACAGCGGGCAGGCTGGCAGTGACTTCAGATGAAGGGCGGTTTCTGGTCTGCAGACTGGCTGTAGCTTACCTGATATTTGGAGTTTAATGTATAACGTTCCCAGCATGACTATTACTTCTCATTTACAAATAAGACATCACAGTACAGACTGCTGCCTTGTGACATGAATATATTAGTGTATTAATTACAACTAAATTTATTAGATGTCAGAAGCATGTTAACATTTTCATCCATCAAAATAGATGTATAGGAATGGTATTTTTTTTTACTGAATTCATTTTTTCGCCCCATAGCAAGAAAGTCCCGGGTGCAGTTCCTAGGTGGAGTGTTGTTTGCATGTTCTCCCTGTGTCTGGTGGGTTTCCTTCAGGAGCACACAGTCCAAAGACATGCAGCCAGGTTAATTGGGGATATAAATAGACGGTGTTTCTTACCTTTCGCTCAGTGAATTGGACCCACTGAGACCCTGAATAGGGTAATTCATTGGTAAAACAGACAGTTTTAAGTGAATGAATCAGCATTTAGTACTTCTGAACATTTTTATCACCTAATATTTCTTTTTTTATTTAGCATTTCAGACTAAAATATCTTTAAATAAATTAAGACTGCATTGTCATTGTATTTATACATGAATATAATGTATCTAACTAGGCACAAGGTAAAATATAAACAATAAAGGAAATATAGAACATTTACTTGGCAATATGTATATACTGTATACACTGGGTTTAAATAGTGCAAAACAGCACAGCGTACCCCATATCACAATAGGAAAAAAACACAGTGCACAAATTGTAGCAATTTTATTTATTTATTTCAATCTACGTCCAATAATAATAACATTATTTTCTTAAATGAGTTCTTAAACAAAGAACATTTTTCATTAAACCTTTTTAATGGATTGAACGTTGTCACTGCTTAGTACAGTTACAAGGCAACAAAATGCTGTTAGCTTCTAGCAGAAGTGCAAATAGTAGCATTGTGCAAAAAGCGACAAAGAACATCAATAAACTTACATATCTATGGTTAGTATAATAATTATAACTATAGCTATATACATATATTGTATTAGGTCTATATACATAGTTTCATAATAATAATAATTAGGACAGGCACCGATCCGATACCCTGTATCGGTATCGGTCCGAAATCGGCCAAATTCACTGGATCGGATATTGAAAGGAAAAAAACGTGTAATCCGATCCGATACTGTTGCTTGATGTAAATAACACTTGTTGTAAATAAGACCATTGTTTGTGTGTAAAGCAAATAACACACGAAGATACGTTCCAACAAAATGCCGTTTATTGCCAGCTCACTCTTGATGACATAATTAACATCTGATCTACCACTCATCCGCAACAGCCATTCAGAAATTAAAACACACTGATCTACTTCAACTTTTAGTATTTTAAAAAATCATCTACTACTGCCGCATCTAAAACACTGTATAAACACTATAAAAATCACTTTATAAATGATAAATCGCTCACCTGAGATAAAGAAAACCTATCTTGTCCCGGCTTGGAGATCTCTCACATCCTCAACGATTAATCCATTAGTGTTATGAAATAAAACAAACTACATCATTTCCTGTTTAGCCACAGATGTCCTCTTCAAAATCCAGCAGGGTTTAATAATCTAAAAACATGACAGAACTTTAACATGATGGAAAATCTCAACTCTGCGTCAATTCTAATTGGTCCATCACGTTTGATTGACATCTACATTGTAGACTCTTTTGTTAAACGAGCCAAAAATGCTGCTAAATGTTCTGCGTGTAAAAGTTAAAATAAAAACAGCAGTTTTGCATAAGTGTGATGTTGTAGGTTCTGTGTTTATTCCTTTAGAAGATTTGTTTCACAGTCTGAGCATTGTTATTTAGATAGCTAGTTTAACCATGGTGCATTGAGACATGTATTATTACTGCTTAGTTGTTTGAGAGGAGAAATGACGGTATCGGATTGGTATCGATATCGGACATAAAAATTTGGTATCGAGCCAGCCCTAATAATACTACTAATAATAACAACAACAATAATAATAATAAGCATAGAAACGGGAATACTAGGTATGTAAGATAATAATAATAATAATAATAATAATAATAATAATAATAATAATAATAATAATAATAATAAGCATAGAAACGAAAATACTAGGTATGTAAGATAATAATAATAATAATAATAATAAGCATAGAAACGGGAATACTAGGTATGTAAGATAATAATAATAATAATAATAATAATAATAATCATCATCATCATAATCATAGGAATGGGAATACTAGGTATGTATGACAATAGTAGTAATAATAATAATAATAATAATAATAATAATAATAATAATAATAATAATAATAATAATAATAATAATAATAATAATAATAATAATAAGCATAGAAACGAAAATACTAGGTATGTAAGATAATAATAATAATAATAATAATAATAATAATAATAATAAGCATAGAAACGGGAATACTAGGTATGTAAGATAATAATAATAATTATTATTATTATAATAATCATCATCATCATAATCATAATCATAGGAATGGGAATACTAGGTATGTATGACAATAGTAGTAATAATAATAATAATAATATGTAAAATAAGTAACTATACATTGGGTCTTAATAGGTATATAATTATGCAGATATGTGTGAAGTGGAAAGTTTTTATGTAAAGTGTATATTATATAAAACATTATACGTATATTGTTCATTAGTTTTTTTCATTTATTAATCACTTCATCCTGGTCAGGGTCAAGTGGGTCTGGTTCCACTGGGATACACAGGGCGCAATGCAAGAATACCCTGGACATGGAGCCAATCCATTGCAATTTGTCTGTGGTTTGTCGCTTCTCTGACCACTGCCTGTGGGTACTCACCACGACTGCCTGTGTGCACCCCTTGCTGTTTCAGAGATACTGGTTGCAATGATTTCATCATTATCGAGTCACTCAGGTCTTTATGTCTGATCATATTTGCTGCATTCTACTACCACCAGACGAACGTTTTATATACTGCTGACCGTGACATGCACAATTGCTATAAAACAGGCCCTGCCATGCACATGCACATTTTGTGGGTGGTCGTAACATAAAAATCTGATAATATACCGCACATTAAAATCTCGTCCTGTTTGAAGTGTTAAGTGATTCTTCTGAAGCACATAACATTTTATTTCAAGAATTAATGAGTCTCAGTCTAAATGCCACTCTGTCCAGATCATGACCCAAATCATGCACATGACACGCCTAGTATTTTTATGATTTATAATTGGGCCACCGAGGAGAAAAGGTTGACAGAGAATATTTCATAAAAAGGTAAAGTTGGTGAGAATGTGATAAGCTGACACTAGTCAGTACACAGAGGACAACAGGAAAGCCTCCCGGCGATACCGCAAAACCTGTGATCTCTCTTGCACGGCATTAGTGCCAAAGCCCAGTGTGTGTGGGCCTTTTTTTTTTATGTGTGGGCATGCAGGTCGAGTGTAGGTGTGTGTTGATGGAGTGACAGGCCCGGCGTGAGTGTCAGTATGCCGGCATGTGTACGGAAGCAGCGCTACGTGAAGCTGCGAGAATTGCTTCGCATATGTTTTTGGTCTTGGCGCTGTACCCTCATCCTTATTTAACTTTTCAGTGCTCGGATTTTCATGTGCAGAGCTGCGATTTAGCCCGACGTGCTCATTAGAATTTTGCCGCACCGTCTCTCTGAGCCAGCATCCCATATGGCCGGGACGAGCTGGCCGGGACAGCGCCGCGTCCCATTCCAACACAGGAACACATGTCGGTCGGTGCTCCCAACAGAACGCGGCTCAGAGGACATATTGTGTAGAGGCGCACTACAAAAAGCGGAGGCCTCATAAATCAGGAGCGCAATCCTGACGTGCCACCCACGCTACTCACGTTAAACAGACATACCATTGTTCCGCTGCTGATCTCCTAGCGTTGACGTGTCCTCGTTCCTTGACGATTTGAGCAATGGACTCGCAGTTTTAGCCTGTGCTGTGGTATTTTGAGGGATCTGTGACGCATGTAGAAGGATGTCTGAAAGGAAATTGCACTTACACACACACACACACACACACACATTACAGTGTAGGAGTACTTTGTGGTATATCTCCTATGAATGATTGTTCCTGTCAGAAAAGGTAGATGGCCATGTTGTGTTGTCTTTTCTAGCAGTTCTAGGTTTGTATGGTCCATGTTTAAGTTTAACATTAACTTATACTTCATACAAGGTCACCCACATTACAAAATAAATGTGTTATATGAATATTATAGTCATCCCATTACCCAAAATTTAAGTAGATTAGCTTCTCCAGATTATTTCTAGGTGTCAATAGGTGAACCAACTAGGTAGGAGTGTCTAATAGAGTGGACAGTGAGTGGACACGGTATTTAAAAACTGCAGCAGCGCTGCTGTGTCTGATCCAGCATAACACACACTAACACACCACCACCATGTCAGTGTAACTGCAGTGTTGAGAATGATCCACCACCTAAATAATACCTGCTCTGTGATGGTCCTGTGGGGGTCCTGACTATTAAAGAACAGCATGAAAGAGGGCTAACAAAGCATGCAGAGGAACAGGTGGACTACAGTCAGTAATTGTAGAACTACAAAGTGCTTCTATATGGTAAGTGGAGCTGATAAAATGGACAGTGAGTGGAGAAACAAGAAGGTGGTTTTAATGTTATGGCTGATCAGTTTATATGTTGTGTGGTGTGAATGAGCTCTGCATAGAACCTTCTCATCCCACTTCAGTACCCGACCTTTCAACTGGTCTTTTGAATAGATGGGCACAATTCCAAAAGACTTCTTAGAAAAGTAGAGTTATAGCTACAGGGGAGTGTGGGAGGAGGGTAGCTCCATAATATACATGTACTGTATGTATACATACCAAAATCTTAATAAGAAAGGCTTTCATTGTCATGAATGCATCCATTGTGCCTTCATGGATCTCATTAAAAACTGACGTTCAGCTAGATGGTTAAGTCCTTCCTTCAAGAGATCTCATAATAAGGCACAAATCAAACGTGTCAGCCTAGTCGCTGTCATCCGCCGTCAAAACACTTCCCGGCTTGTCAAAACAGCGCATGGGTGCGGAGACAGAGACGAGTTATTGTATTAAAGCCAGACACAACGACTGCACCTGTAGGCTTGTTGCTACACATTCACCTGCGATCAACCGCCAACGCACACAACGCCAAACTGCTTTCAGGACTGGATATCTGCAGACATCCCAAGTCTCCCAGAAGTTCCGGGAGTCTCCCACATATACATAGCGGCTCCCTGATGCTCGCAAGTCAGATAAAATCTCCCGGAATCTAGAACGAGCGGCCAAGAGGTGACACTGTATGTGACTGTATTCCCCGATCGCATATTACATCCGTTATCTGATATACAATCTAGCGCACTGTGTAGGGAACATAAATCAATTGTCTAATATACTGTCTAGTGCACTATGTAGGGAACATAAATCCGTTATCTGATATACAATTTAGTGCACTATGTAAGGAACATAATTAATTATGTAATACACTATCTAGCGCACTATGTAAGGAACACAAATCATCATCTTTCTAGTGCACTATGTAGTGAACATGAATGCGTTATCTAATACACTATCTAGCGCACTATGTAGGGAACATAAATCCGTGATCTGATATACAATCTAGTGCACTGTGTAGGGAACATAAACCAATTGTCTAATTCACTATCTAGTGCACTACGTAGGGAACATAAATTCATATCTAAAATACTATCTAGTGCACTATGTAGGGAACATAAATCCGTTATCTGATATACAATTTAGTGCACTATGTAAGGAACACAAATCATCATCTAGTTATACTTTCTAGTGCACTATATAGTGTATTAGATAACGCATTCATGTTCACTACATAGTGCACTAGAAAGTATAACTAGATGATGATTTGTGTTCCTTACATATACATAAATTGTATATCAGATAACGGAATAATGTTCCCTACATAGTGCACTAGTGCACTATGTAGGGAACATAAATCCGTGATCTGATATACAATCTAGTGCACTGTGTAGGGAACATAAACCAATTGTCTAATTCACTATCTAGCGCACTACGTAGGGAACATAAATTCATATCTAAAATACTATCTAGTGCACTATGTAGGGAACCTAAATCCGTTAACTAATACGCTACCTAAAGCATTATGTAAGAAACATAAGTCTATTATCTAGTACACTATCTAGTGCACTAAGTAAGGAACATAAATTCTTTTCTAATATACAATCTAGTGCACTATGTAAGGAACATAAATCTATTATCTTTCACACTATCTAGTGCACTATGTAGTACACATTAATGTGTTTGTGACGCGAACAGTTCTGTTATCACCCATATCCCTTTGGTGTGTGCGAGAGGTTTTTTTTTAGCTTTTTTTGGGGGGGGGAAGCTTGGGGGGTCGGGGTCGAGGTCTGGGTCCGGGGGTACCTCCCTGAAATGAGTTTTTGCAACTTGGGATGTCTGTATCTGTGATTTCTGTGATTTCGGCCTTCGATTTACAGAGCATGGATGTGCAGCGTTCCAACTGCGCTCTCACAAAAAGAGTCGACATGTCATCTACTAGTCAGCTAAAGTACAACAGAGAGAAGAGAAAGAAGACAAAGAATTAAGTGCCAATGAGAAGGAAAAAAAAGAGAGAGAGAGAGTCAAAGAGAGGGCAGCATAAATCCTTTGTCCTATATAAAAAGAAATACTATCCATGTCAAGGAAAGGTGGGATGCCCTAAAATGAATGATAACAGACTCATTAAAAATAACGGCCGGCTAAATGATAAATGACCTGCCTGGCGAGAAGAGCGTCATGAGGCGGCCTCTACAAATTAAGACTGCAGCGCTCTGTTAAAGGTGTTATTTCCCCTGCCCCTCCACCACAAAAATATCATGCAGCCACGCCATTATTCCCCCTTTATTACGGCCCAGTCGGCAAGCCCGGGGAGATTTAAGGCTAGACCCCACATCATCAGCCCCTGTTATTTTGTTAATTATCCAGATCCCTGATTTATGTGGCATTGAGGCTTAATTAAAAAATGGAATTACATCAAATTGTTATGGGCTTTATATGCGAGCGCGCTTCCTTTCTGAGCTTTGTGTTGGGAGAGAGTGGCTATTTGATTGTACAGATAATGAGAATGACTCCAACCGGCTTGATCGCGCCATATGGATCCAAACAAAGGCGCGTTTAATGGTTTTACATACACTGATCAGCCATAACATTAAAACCACCTCCTTGTTTCTACACTCAGCTCCACTTACCATATAGAAGCACTTTGTAGACCTACAATTACTGACTGTAGTCCATCTGTTTCTCTGCATGCTTTGTTAACCCCCTTTCATGCTGTTCTTCAATGGTCAGGACTCTCCCAGGACCACTACAGAGCAGGTATTATTTGGGTGGTGGGTCATCCTCAGCACTGCAGTGACACTGACATGGTGGTGGTGTGTTAGTGTGTGTTGTGCCTTTATGAGTGGATCAGACACAGCAGCACTGATGGAGTTTTAAACACCTCACTGTCACTGCTGGACTTTGAATAGTCCACCGCCAACAATATCCAGCCAACACCGCCCCATGGGCAGCATCCTATGACCACTGACCAACTCAAACAGCAGCAGTAGATAAGCGATTATCTCTGACTTTACATCTACAAGATGGACCAACTAGGTAGGAGTGTCTAATAGAGTGGACATTGAGTGGACACAGCATTTAAAAACTCCGGCAGTGCTGCTGTGTCTGATCCACTCATACCAGCACAACACACACTAAGACACCACCACCATGTCAGTGTCACTGCAGTGCTGAGAATGATCCACCACCCAAATAATACCTGCTCTGTGGTGGTCCTGTGGGGGTCCTGACCATTGAAGAATAGCATGAAAGGGGGCTAACAAAGCATGCAGAGAAACAGATGTGAAAAGAAGCAGTCAGTGCTGCACACTTAACTTTGTCTGTGTATGGGAATTTGTGCCTATTTAGTCTAAAGAGCATTTGTATAGCTGGGCACTGATGTTGGTCAGTGGGGCTGAGGTCAGGGCTCTGGGCAGGCCATTGGAGTTTCTTTACACCAATCTGTAAAGATCTGGAACAGTGGTCTCTTTGGCAAGGTCACAAGAATATCCTATGATGACCATGGTTTTGAAATATGATGTCCAACAAGCTCATGGTCGAGTGTTTACACGTCCGGCTGTATATTGTATATTTTTAAATACTGGGTTTAAGATTTAAACTTTACTGTGCGAAAAAGAAGCCTCATGTTAACCATGTCCAGAAGCGATGTCGACTTCTCTGGGCTCGGAGGCATCTAGGATGGACCATCACACAGTGGAAATGCGTATCGTGGTCAGATGAATTAGCATTCTAGGTCTTTTAGGAAAAAACATTGACGATTCTTGACCAAATAGCACAAATTTTCACAAACACTGGTGTAAAAAACTTCTTCAGAAGAGTGGAGGGTATGATACTTATATTTATATTCACTGGGGGGACTCTAGCTTGATGCCTATGGTTATGCAATGGGATGTTCAACAAGCTCATGGTCGTGTACCCTGCTCAGAACAGAATTGCAGAGTCCCAGTTTAGTGCCAGTTTTATAAATGGTATCACAATATGCAAGGTGAATGGTATTGATTGGTCATTCTCTACAATCTGAACTTTCCAAGAATCGACAAGACACACTAAAACTGGATTAATCCTCTGGCTGTATCATCTGTGCCTACCAAAGCTTTGCCACATCAGCTGGGTGTGAATAAGACAGGACTTCATCTGCGTGTTGTCTGGCTGTCGGACACTCTTGAACTGACAGACGTCAATCCTGCAGAGATGACGTCTCTCAACCATTTTTTTCTCTTATCTTTAATGTCTCTCTGCTCTGAAAAGGGACATCACTCTGTAACGGATTTGTTAGGACAAGCTTAGGAGTTTAGCGAGATATAATCTAGCCTTCGCTGGCTTTATTTTGCCATCTTTTATCCGGTTATAGCTTTAGGACTCTTGGACAACCCTAACAGCAAGGAATGTCACAGCAAGTGTTTTCTGGCACTGAGACATTTGTTTTGTCCCAATAAAATCAAAACAAGACCTTCATGGTCTATTTTATTGTTTTGAAATCCATGTTAGCCAATTTAACTCATTACAGGGCTGGTTTTATATCTGTATTTACTTTCTTTATGGCAAAATTGCTCATGACTTGCACTGAAAAAAGGAATAGGCATCAATTCTGTACCTATTACACTTAAGGACACTGTATTCCAGACATTACCTGCACCGACCTTGCTGACATGTCAATAGCTATGCCAATGGTGTGCTTATCTTGGAGCTTTTTGACCCTTAGAAGTCCATCAGTCCAAACAGCTTGTTAGCTGAACAAGGCATGTGAGACATCCAGTAAGAATAGAACCCAGAAAAGTCTGTGTGACACAAATGCTTGCAACCATCAGCAAACTCCTGCTCATTGATCGATGGCCTGTCAACCCCTATGTCCTTAATTTGGAGGATCTATGGATGCTGTGTCCACAGCATTATCTGAGAGATTCTTTAAGGTTGATTTCCTGCTTATGGCAGGAGAACATCCAGTCTTGCTTATCTTGGGAACTAAGCAAGGTTGGTCACCATCTGTGAATAGCCATTCCCTCTCAGACCTTGACCTATGTGAACTGTCACACATGCTCTTTATGTCTTAGCTTGAGTTGAGGGCAGTGCAACTATTCCAGATGTTGTTCTGCTTGCAAAAGCTTCAACATCTCCAGGTCTAGTCCATCAAGCAATGGTCTTATTTTGTGAGATGAGCATACCCATGAGCCTACCAATTTCCTGATGGTAATTCATTTTACATGGACTGTGCAACAGTACATTAGGTGCACTGTTAAGACTATTTAGCTCAAGTCTGAAAAGAGGTTGGAGTGCCAAAGGAAGAACTCGACCTCTATGTTCTCATGTCAATTTTGCTCGTTGGCACTAGAGGTTGATGAACTACATATTTTAAGGGCACAGGCTGTGCCAGAGTTTTATGCAATACTTTGTGTACTCTCTCTGTCTAGGAGGTCAAAACAGGGTCTACTTGTTAAAATCTATATAGCGTGTTTTTAGAAGGAAGCTCAGGAAAAGAGTTCTTGACCATTTGGTGGTCATACAGAAAACATAACTAATTTGAGAGTGAGGCAATAAGATTGATGCTGGCCCCCTAACCCAGCTGGTTTGTCCACTGTCCTTCTATTTCCTTGGCTGCCAAACTTTTCCTGATGTAACTTCACCGATCAGGCATAACATTATGACCACCTCCTTGTTTCTACACTTACTGTCCATTTTATCAGCTCCACTTACCATATAGGAGCACTTTGTAGTTCTACAATTACTGACTGTTTTCACCCTGTTCTTCAATGGTCAGAACTCCAACAAGACCACTACAGAGCAGGTATTATTTGGGTGGTGGATCATTCTCAGCACTGCAGTGATAATGACATGGTGGTGGTGTGTTAGTGTGTGTTGTGCTGGTATGAGTGGATAAGACAAAGCAATGCTGATGGAGTTTCACCTCATTGTCACTGCTGGACTAAGAATAGTCCACCAACCAAAAACATCCAGCCAAAAGCGCCCCGTGGGCAGCGTCCTGCGACCACTGGTCTAGAAGATGACCAACTCAAACAGCAGCAATAGATGAGCCATCGTCTCTTTATCGACTTTACATCTACAAGGTGGACCAACTAGGTAGGAGTGTCTAATAGAGTAGACAGTGAGTGGACATGGTATTTAAAAACTCCAGCAGCGCTGCTGTGTCTGATCCACTCATACCAGCACAACACACACTAACACACCACCACCATGTCAGTGACACTACAGTGCTGAGAATCATCCACCACCCAAATAGCCCTGACCATTAAAGAACAGGATGTAATCAGGCTAAAAAGGTATGTAGAGAAATAGATAGACTACAGTTAGTAATTGTAGAACTAAAAATTGCTCCTAAATGGTAAGTGAAGCTGATAAAATGGACAGCAGAAACAAGGAGGTGGTTTTAATGTTATGGCTGATCGGTGTAGTTTGACACTTGTAGATCTGCCTCTTATGCCTTCTAGTTTGAAACCTCCTCCTGTCTTTCTTTAATGACCTACCATGTCTTCATTTAATTTAGATTGTTTGTAAATACACCACGATTCTGAACTGGCCTAAAGATGTATGTTCCTAAAGACAGAATATATTTTGGCATTATTTATTTTAGCATTTAATTTATTTAGGGTTATCCATGTATTCACACATTACAGTGCAAATACTGGGCCATCAAAACACAATGTGTGTGTCACTGTTTACTCCTTCACCTTATATAGTGGAAATCACCTCTCCAGCCACACATATGCAGACGTAAACCGATTGCTGGGCAGAAATCCAGGTAGCTGAAATGGATTACTCATTATTCTAATAAGGCCTCAATTGAATTAAGGTAATTGATGTATGCTGTCTACATGCATGACCATTTGAATAAACTCCCAGAGCATGACTTTAATCAGATTATTAGTGTGCACTGTTAGTAAACACAGGCCTGTTACCTCTAGTAAATTTCAGTTTCAAGGCTTTTGTTTTGTAGGGAATGGTTTTGTAGTGCTTATTGGAACTTACTTATTTTAAGTGTAGACTGTTTGTGATACAAAATCAGTTTTATATTGTTGCTGGTGTTTTGTCTGTTGTGTTAAGCTTCCAATACAGTTAAGCTTCCAATACAGTGTATAAGATTGTGTTCTATGCTATATTTGTAATAGTGGTTTATTTATTGTGGGCTGAAATGCTGGTGGTAAGAATCTATGGTTGTAAGCTGGTTGTATATTTTTTATTCTTTGACCAACTTAGTCAAAGTTGGTCCCATAAATCAGCCTAAGCAAAAAAGTCTAAAACAATAAAGCTAGTGTTCCTTACTCATCATAATGTTTAATCATTTCCAGCTCTATTTATCACTTGAAATTACCCAGATTACATTTGGGTAATATAACATTCTCAGCACTCCAATTACACTTACATGGTGATGATGTGATAGTGGGTGTGTTCGAAAACCTAGTGCGCTGCCTTGCTGTCTTACTGCCTACACAGGCAGCTGCCTAAGTAGAGCGGATTCTAATAAGTCATCGACTTATAAGTCATGTTATTCGAACGCACTACTTAGACAGCGATTCCATCAGTTTTCGCTTACTAAGCTAACACAGACAGCATCATGCCATTCAAACCAATGGGATGAGGCGGCACAACGTGCTAGGATGTCAACTAACATCTCAATCCGTGTACCTAAAATGGTTAAATTGTCACCGACAAGCCCGAACTTGCAAATAAATACACTTCTACGCCTTTATACAAATTAAAAATCAATGATAAATTCTTTACATTTGGAAATAACTCCGTTTGTTGCCCTGCATCGTCTGCCATATTTGTTATTTTTTTGTGAGAAAAGTCGTGCCCCCTGAATGCTGGGATTGCCTTCATCGCTAAGAAAGCTTCGGATTAAAATACCATTTAAATTTAAGGTGTCTTACTAGTAAGCATTTTAAGGCATCTAGGATTTCGAACAGCCTCCTTCTGGGGAGCGTGCATAGGATGACATAAAATGCTGTTTATGTAGAGATCGCACTAGGTTTTCAAACGCACCCAGTGTGTGTTGTTCTGGTATTAGTGGGTTAGGGGTTTTAAATAATGTCTAAACCTAGTGGCCTCTTTACTAGGAACACATACGTACATTGTTAGCACTCGTAGTGTACAGTTAGAGACTAGAGCTATTTTCTTATTTCATGAACAGTGTGTGGTAATCTTTATTCAAATCCATTTTTACAGTGGACACTGTCTCCAAGCAACTTCACAGATCCCAGGAGGCCAAGGAAGAAAACTTGAGAAGAACCAGGCTCAACAGGACCCACAGGACCCATTCTCTTTGGGTGGCCAAGAAGATAATTGAGTGATCATAGACTTTAGGATCACAGGATACTATTGGCATATGTTTTTAGTTGGAGCACTATTCTACTACCAGCTGATGCTGAGGTATTAAACAATCCTAACAACACTGCTCCACCTGATATATCCATACTAGAACAACTCATACCACCATGCAGGGCTGAGAATGATCCACCAATTAAATAACTGGCCAGTGGGGTCTGCACTGGGCTCCTTTTAGTTGCTAAATGGGGTACAGAAAGGTGACAATCCAATTTGACTACAGTCAGTAATTCTATAGGCACAAAATGTATCTGTATGGTGAGTTTAGCTTCCAAAATAATCACTGAATATACGTATTTGATAGGTGTACCTAATAAAGTGATTGGTGAGTGACTGAAGTACTTCAGAAAACCTTTGTCACTTAACGCAATCCACTGCTGCAACAACAAATGCAACCTGAAACTCTATTATGCAAAGAGAAAGTTCCACTTAAACTCTATGCAGAAATGCTAGTGAGTTCTCTGGGCACACACTTATCTTAGAAGGACCATAAGACTGTGGAAACATGCTGTAATCAGATGAGTTCACATTTCTGCTTGTTTTCGGGCAAGCTGACATCAAGTTCTCTGTGCCAAAGATGAAAGGACTGTCCAGACTGTATACCAGGATTCTAGAAAGACATATGCTCCCATCCAGACAACATCTTTCTTAGAAAGTCCAAGGTTATTTTGGCCCTGTTTGCTTTTGTCATGTTTACTGTTACTTTTCTATACCCTGTATAGGCCACAAAAAGCAGTTGTGGGTGTCCAGTCAGAGGTTCCAGACATATTCTGTTCTCATACTGGCTGAACAAAAGAGATCTCTGCTAGCCAATTAGTGCCAGCTGCAGGTAGGCGAGAAGCAAAGCATTTAAAAGAGATTGGAAGAAAGCAAAGGCCAACATTCTGTGTCTTATTAGTTGGTAGTTTGCAATTGTTTACTGGTTTTGTTTCTTTGCCAATCTGTGGCTATTTTGAACTATTGTCCATGTGTTATGGGAAAAATGTGGCTTCACATACATATGTTTACTTGCTTGTTTAATTAAGGACACACTAGGATTTGTGACTGTGCCACCCCACTTCCAGTACTTCTGGTCAGGCTCAAGATAAAGCTGTAACCTATACTGGTAACACTGGGCTAATGGCAGAACTATACTCTCACACACTCACAAATTTACAATTGCTCACCCATACCTTATGTCACTAGGTCTATGACGCCAACATCAAAGCAGATAGCCAATGGAATAGGTCGATGGAGGCATCACTAAATAAGCATATGGCTAACCTAAAAAAGTAAGAGCAGCAGTTTTGATAGTCTAAACATCTACAATGTCTTTCATACAAAATAGAATCTCTGTAAGTAGGTCAGTCCTTTCTCTCCTGGGTCAAACACACTTCTGTATGTAGGCTGTGTTGGAGCAGATAGAGTGTCAGCTGAGTCAATGTCGATGCTTTGCTAGAGGACTGAAGATGTAGAACTATGGTAGATCAGTTTTCATAACATCAGGATTGCATGTCAGCAGAGGGTTGTATTGTGTGTATTGAAACCTTTAAGACGTAGGTAAAGGGGAAGAGTTTGTAAAGTTTTGTCAGTGAGGAGCTTGTAAGTAAATGCGGTCTGTGCATTGTTAATATTTACTAATGAACTTTGATGCCAATAATACACAATATAATAGTTTGATCCAGGTCACAGTGAAGTCTGAAGTCTATTCTAGTAATAGTGCATAATCTCTACCTGTACTTCTGATACAGTACAAAGAAACAGGCTTTAGATATTTGAAGTCATCATGAAGAGCTGATGCACATTCTTTTTACATAGGCGACCATCAAAAATTTATTTTACTTAGGCGACCATCATCTTTTTTATGTAAAATAATGTGTTCATGACACTATGATGACTCTAAGGCAATGTTGGATCTTACAGTCTAAAGGCCATAGCCATGATTTGAACATTGAGGAGGACCAAATCTACCGGGATGGTGGCAGGTCATGCCATTCTACAGTCCTTCCATATCAACAACTGATAGGAACGCTGACGAATTCTAACATTAAGCAAAGCTCACTCACTCTCAACCACAGATCTAAAAAAAAAAACTATATACTGATCAGCCGTAGTTCTACAATTACTGACTGTAGTCCATCTATGTCTCTACATACTTTTTAGCCTGCTTTCACCCTGTTCTTCAATGGTAAGGACCCCCACAGGATCACCACAGAGCAGGTATTATTTGGGTGGGGGATCATTCTCAGCACTGTAGTGACACTGACATGGTGGTGGTGTGTTAGTGTATGTTGTGCTGGTATGAGTGGATCAGACACAAAGTTTTTAAATACCATGTTCACTCACTGTCCACTCACTGTCCACTCTATTAGACACTCCTACCTAGTTGGTCCACCTTGTAGATGTAAAGTCAGAAACGATTGCTCATCTATTGCTGCTGTTTGAGTTGCTCATCTTCTTGACCTTCATCAGTGGTCACAGGGTGCTGCCCATAGGGCACTGTTGGCTGGATATTTATGGTTGGTGGACTATTCTCAGTCCAGCTGTGACAGTGAGGTGTTTAAAAACTCCATCAGCGCTGCTGTAACAAAGCATGCAGAGAAACAGATGAAATACAGTCAGTAATTGTAGACCTACAAAGTGCTCCTATATGGTAAGTGGAGCTGATAAAATGGACAGTGAGTGTAGAAACAAGGAGGTGGTTTTAATGCTATGGCTAATCAGTGTAGTATGCTGGGTAGTCTACCTTTGAGACTCCAAAGAGGATGTATACACATGAACTCCTCAGTGATAAACCATCATTTAGAGTAAATCCCAAGTGGTAAACAAACATCTCAACCTCATAAATCAAACTTTCCTGCTGGTCGTTAAAATGTCAATAGTATCAGACATCCATAAGACCTGTAAAATAACCCTAATCGCATCTTCTTCATGAAATAACTGCAATGCATTTCCTTCGACATGAGAAGTGGAGCATTTGCAGGTTTGTCCTAGTTCCCATCACTAGATATCTCCATCGGAATGTAAAGTACAAATACAGACAGCCTCTTGTGGGAAGTGTGGAGCAGTAAATTTTGCACAAGTTTAGCACATGCACTCGCACACACTTTTCAAACAAGACTACTTCTGTCATCACTCATCGTTTCCCAAGTGGACACCCACACTGTCCAGAACTGAACTGGTAAGTCACGTTGCATCTGCCTCTCTATACCTCTCTATACACTATAGCAACTGTCCTTCATTATTCTTTACTGACTGCATCCCAAACTGTATTTTTTCGGATCTAATGTGAGCTTTTTAACATTGACCATCTTTTCAGCTTTAAAAATATGGAAACACCCATCCTAATAATTTTATGCTTCCAACTTTGTGGCAACAGTTTGGACAAAGGTTCTTTGCGAGGTCCATAAAGACACTGTTCGTCAGATTTAATGTGGAGAACATACAGTGGCCTACCTAGAGCCTTAACTTTATCCCCAAATATATATATATATATATACACTGATCAGCCATAACATTAAAACCACCTCCTTGTTTCTACACTCACTGTCCGCTTTATCAGCTCCACTTACCATATAGAAGCACTTTGTAGTTCTACAATTACTGACTGTAGAGTGAATGCCAATTTGCCTCCGAGATTCCACATCTGTGAAAACCAGGTCTAAAAACATGTAGTGTGAATTAGGCATTACCTGTTACCAGCTCACCTGCTTATTGTGAAATGTTTCAAAACAGTGTGACTTCAATATTCTATAAATGTTTCACTCTTGTTTTGCCTCTGTCTCAACTGTTTTAATGTGTTGTTTTTTATTATTAACAGAACACAAGTAAGTTGGTCAGCCAAAACTTTAAAAGTCATTTCTTTAGACATTCGTCAGTTAAATAAAGCTATAAAAGAATGACAAAATCATAGATTCTTGCTTTCGCTGCATTTTACAAAATGTCCCGACTTATCCGGAAATGGGGTTTGTATTTAGATTATGTGCAATTTGGGCCACAATAGCCCCTTTCTCAATAAGTCCTTTCTTAGACTGCTATCAGGAGGTACTGCCTCTGAGCACCCCTTGCTTTTTTGGAGATACTTTAACCCAGGTGTCTGGCTGTAATGATTTGACCCTTATTAGGATAACTTATGCCTAGTTCACACCACACAACTCGATCCAAGCAGCTCGCTGAGCACCCGCAGATTGAAAAGAGATATCTAGCATGTTAAATATCTGGATATTAGTCGGGCAACTGGCAAGAGAGCAGTTGTAAAATGTGGAACAGGGGCATAATATAGTTTCTATCAGAATACATCGGCATACACGTTTCACAGTATTTCTTATCGTTCTTGACAAAACATAATATCAACTCTGCATTGCAAAAAATATGTAATAACCTCCAACTCACTACAGAACAATCCATGCTGTTTGCGTAGCCAAATCCACTCTGATTCATTTATTTTTCAGCACACAAACAACTTTGATCACTCGCTTATTGTTGACGTGCATTTTTGGACATGATATCATAAAACCCCTCTTCACTTTTCGTGTTTGTTTTCGTGACAAAACGTAGTTTGGGAGACCACAGTGACTCATCTGCAATTCTCCTGATGGTAGATCATGAAGTGTATGACCCCCTAACGCCGATCAGTCAACGACTGAAAAGACTCCCAAGTACAAGAGATCTGGTTGTGTAATGTGAACTGTACAGCAACCTGAATATCTTGAAGTTGAGTTGTGTAGTGTGAACTTGGCATTAGGTCCTTATGACTGATTATATCTGCTGCATTCAACAAGTGTGGAACGAGGAACTACCAAAAGCCCAACGTTTAATAAATCCATAACAATGACATGCACAGTAGTTACAAAATAGACACTGCCATTGGCTTACCTATATATCTAAGACAATGTCAAAGATTTAATTGAATTGGATGTTAACAGGGCAAAATGATTTACAAATCTTTATTTTTTATTTAGATTTATCCTACAGTCTTATTTTTTTAGAAGTGCTTACAACACTGATTATAAGCTACTAATTTTAAAACTAACAGTCACCGCCTCGTTCCTGAGAAATGTATTCAATCTAATAGCTTTGCTACTTGTAACAATGTCACTGCCAATCTTTGGAAAACCCGAGCTGTCAAACAACACACTACCTCGTTCAAAACTCTATGATTTATACCACACTTCAAAGCACACTGGTACGGTATATTTATCTTCGGAACAATAGGTGTCTAACACTAGACCAGACATGTTCTTTCATCCTGAATCCAAGATTGATTTGTCAAGCAAAGTTTGCCTTTAATTTCCATATCAGCCAATGATAAATCAGCATTTCGGAAGATCTGTAGCGTTTCATGTCTTTAGCTTACATAGCAAGCAGGTAGTGCAGTGTTTAAACAGTCTCAGAACTCCAGCACCTCGGGGCACCAATAAAACCATGCTATCAGAAGCCATCAGTGTGGGTGTCACTCTGATTTATGTACATGAGTCGGGCCTCTTGTTTTGCTGACAGGAAGATTGCAAACAGCGTTCCCAGTTTCAGCAGCTCGCCAGCTAGATGGGGCCGAACGTGCATCTTAATACAGAATTATTAATTATTTAATCTGCAATGAATCTGAAATACATATTAATCTTTAGACTAAATGAACCTGAGATATTTCATGTTTTATCTGCTCAACTTCATTTCATTTATTAATAAACATCCATTCCTGCATTTCAGACCTGCAACACATTCCAAAAAAGTTGGGTCAGTACAGTATTTACCACTTTGTAATGTTGCCAATCCTTTTCACCACACTTAAAAGATGTTTTGGCACAAAGGAGACCAAGTGATTTAGTGTTTCAGCTTTTATTTTGTCCCATTCTTCCTGCAAACACGTCTTAAGATGTGCAACAGTACGGGGTCGTCGTTGTCACATTTTTCGTTTCAAAATTCTCCACACATTCTCTATTGGGAACAGGTCAGGATTGCAGGCAAGCCAGTCCAGTACCCGTACTCTCTTCTTCCACAGCCATGCCTTTGTAATGTGTGCAGCATGTGGTTTTGCATCGTCTTGTTAAAAAAATGCATGAACGTCCCTGGAAAATATGACGTCTTTAAGGCAGCACATGTTGCTCTAAGATCTCAATGTACTTTTCTGCATTAATGCTGCCATCACAGAAGTGTAAAGTACCTTTGCCAAGGGCACTGACACCCCCATACCATGACAGACCCTGGCTTTTGAACTTGTTGCTGATAACAGTCTGGATGGTTCTTTTCGTCTTTGGTCTGGATCACACAGCGTCCAATTTTTCCAAAAAAGACCTGGAATGCTAATTCATCTGACCACAATACACGTTTCCACTGTGTGATGGTCCATCCTAGATGCCTCCGAGCCCAGAGAAGTCGATGCCGCTTCTGGACATGGTTAACATAAGGCTTCTTTTTTGCACAGTAAAGATTTAAGTGGCATTTGTGCATGTCACTCTGTATTGTAGAGCTTGACAAAGGTTTGCCAAAGTAATCCCTCACCCATGTGATTATATCAATTATTGTTGAGTGGTGGTTCTTGATGCAGTGCCGTCTGAGGGGTCGAAGATCACGGGTGTTCAGCTTAAGCTTGCACCCTTGGCCTTTACACAATGAAATTCCTCCCGATTCCTTGAATCGTTTATTGATCTTATGGACTGTAGAGGGAGAAATATGCAAATCCCTTCCAATCTTTCTTTGAGGTACATTGTACCTCTGGCCATCTTTGCTCATCAAAGACTCAGCCTTTCCTGGAGGCTGCTTTTGTACCAAACCATGATTACAATCACCTGTTTGGAATCACATCATTATTTAGAGTTGATTTTTTCACCTCATTACTAGCCCTAAATTGCCCCCGTCCCAATTTTTTTTTTTTGGAAGGTGTTGCAGGCCTGAAATGCAGGAGTGGAGGCATTTTCCATACTGTTCAGAGGCACTTTTAACATCTTCTAAAATTCTGTATTATGATTTCTATTCTAAATTGTGTTGCTGCTGTCATACAATAACGTATTAGATAATCAGATGTACTATACAATTGATGCATGGGAAGATAATTGAGGTTTATAGACTTAATTTCAGTCCTTGTACTGCTTGATTATATGTATCCCAGCTCTGATAAGACTTCATTGAAATTTACAGCAAGTAATCTCCTACCATATGGACTCACCAAATGGAGATCACAGACTGGCAAAAGCAATCAGCTTTTTAATTAACAGAATTAACAGTGCGATGTTAAACTATAATGACAGCAATAAAAACAGTTGATGTGACAATGGCAGTGCTGAGAAACCCATCCATAACTGTTATTTTCCTTTCACGGGCGAGACTGACAATAGACGAGAGCAGACGCCGCTGTGCTTACAACACTTACCCATGAGTCGCTGCTTGATATTGACATTGTTCGGAGGGGCAATAAAACTAAGGCCGAGACATTTTGTTTACACTGATGTTACCGGGCTTTGTTCTGCTCCAGCGCTTTGACGTTCTCTTTGTCGCAGTATAATCGTGCTTTTGTGGACTTGTTCATCAACTCTCTCTCTGATCATGCTCCTGCCTTCTCCGTAATTATCAGACGTGTTCATTGTTATTACTGACAGACTCAAGAGATTGGTAAGTCGCTGGTACAGATTATGCGCATATAGTGGGCTGAGGAAATATAGAATATCATCTGTACTGTCCTGTTTTAAGACTCAAGATTTTCTGTATTTATTACAGCTTAAATACAATCTAATCCTTATAAATTAGGTTACAGATTGGTGGTATAGCACCATGGTCTCAAGACTCCTAAAACATGCAAAATAACAAATCAGCTGCCTAAGTGAGTGAATAGATTTAGTAAGCGCTATGCCTTTGTTTTGGTGCATCATGTGGATCATTTCTATTGTATGACGGTCCATCCCAGATGCCTTCCAGCCCAGAGAAGTCGACGCCACTTCTGGACATGGTTAACATAAGGCTTCTTATTTGCACAGTAAAGTTTTAAGTGGCATATGTGCATGTAACTCTGTATTGTAGAGCTTGGCAAAGGATGTGGTTATATCAGCTATTGTTGAGTGGTGTTGATGGTATTGTTGGGTGATCAGCTTGAGCTTGTGCTCTTGACCTTTACGCACTGAAATTCCTCCTGATTTCTTGTATGGTTTAATGATATTATGCACTGTAGAGGGAGAAATATGCAAATCCCTTCCAATATTTCTTTGAGGTTCATTGTTTTTAAACATTACAATCATTTTCTCACACATTTGTTGACAAACTGGAGATCCTCTGATCATCTTTGGTGCCAAACCATAATTACAATCACAAAAAAAATACGTTATGTTAACCATGTCTAGAAGCAGCGTCGACTTCTCTGGGCTCGGAGGCATCTAGGATGGACCATCACACAGTGGAAACGTGTATTGTGGTCAGATGAATCAGCATCAGCATTTTTTGGAAAAAAATAGTGTACTCAGAACCACGGACGTTTAGCTTAAGCTTGCGCTCTTGACCTTTACGCATTGAAATTCCTCCTGATTCCTTGAATCGTTTAATGATATTATGCACTGTAGAGGGAGAAATATGCAAATCCCTTCCAATCTTTCTTTCTTTGTAAACATTTCAATAATTTTCTCACGCATTTGTTGACAAACTGGAGATTCTCTGATCATCTTTGCTCATCAAAGACTCAGCCTTTCCTGGATGCTGCTTTTATACCAAACCATGATTACAATCACCTGTTTGGAATCACATCATTATTTAGTTTTTTTTTTTTACCCCATTACTAGCCCTAAATTGCCCCCATCCCAACTTTTTTTGGTATGTGTTGCAGGCCTGAAATGCAGGAATGAAGGTTTATAAACAAATACTGTCCCAACTATTTCTGATTTGGGGTTGTAATTTTACTGCTTATTATTGGTAATAAGCATTTATGAATCACTACTTTCACATTCATAGTCCAGCTTCTAATGCATACCACTAAAAAGCAGAATCAAAGCTCACAGTGCAAGGTTACTTAATCCCTCTCCTTTAATGTGTCATTTTTCAATAAAACTGGACAATCTGATTGGCCGCAGAACGTCATTGAAAGCTGACAACAGTTCATTCACTCACATACACACACACACACACTCTCCCTTCCACACACAAACCTTCTCTCTGACACGTACATACAGCACAAAGGGTGATAAACTACGGCCGCTGACCGCCGCCGCACACAAAAGAAAAGTCAAATTATGAGAAGTAATGAAAAGACATCAATACGAATTCAGCCGAGACTCGTTTCATTCTGTTTTCGACAGCACTTTTCACTCTGTAATTTTCTGTAAATGTTAACATCGCCAGCCTTGCCTATTGATTCTATTATTTTTGACCTTGCATTAGTGTCGGGCTAATCTCGCATGCCATACAATTTCATTTCGTGAGGAGAAATGCTTGTGGGCCCTCAGGGTGGGTTAGACACAGGTTGTGGCACCCTTGGGAATCATAAGTGCATACATGGGCAAGCAAACTATAGAGCTGATGTGTCTTAGGTAAGTAAGCAGGTATGGGAGTTACATTTCATCTTACAGCATTATTTTTGCCACTTTAATCAAAAATAAGTTTTGGAATTCTGACACCTCCTTAATGGTGCCTATATCAATGTACTGTATATTGTTTTTTTCCCCTTTCCGTTCAGCAGTGAAGGTACTGAGATCAGCTAGAGTGTATTAAACATACTTATAGTACATATATCCACTTTAAAATTGCACACAATGCCTAATCTTGAGCTGAATTAGCTGGACACATACTCCTTGACAATTGTCTTAGCGGCTCTCTTGTTATATCTGCAACATATATTAAGCAGACTATCCATAAGCAGACTATCCATACACTGAGGAAGCAGAACATCTTTCTGAAGAACGTTCTCCCAGTAACAGTGTGGAACACAGTAGATGTCCAGTTGGCCGATAGCACAACTGAGATTTGAAACCAAAGCTTTGTAAGATAGCATAAGAGATTGCTGCACCACTAAAGCACTGTAAATAATAATAAAATAATAATAATAATAAAGATAATAATGATAATAATAATTATAATAATAATAATAACAATAAATACAATAATAATTATAATAATAATAATATTAACAATGATAATAATAATAATAATAATAACGACAACGACAAAACACCAATAATATTAACAACAACAACAATAATAATAATAATAATAGAATAATACTAATAACAACAGCAATAATAATAAAAAATAAAAATAATAATAAAATAATAATAATAACGACAGCAGTAATAATAATAATAATAATAATAGAGATAATACTAATAACAACAGCAATAATAATAATAATAGAGATAATAACAATAATAATAATATTAGTAACTATAATAATAATAATAATTATAATAATAATAATAATTATTATTATTATTACAAAAAAACCATAATAATACCTGAAAGACAATAAAAATTTATGTGTATTAGTATTAAAGTAACATTAAAGTACCATTAATCAGACTTTTTTATAACTGTGCAATCATAAATATGACCTGTGGGTCACATGATGTAGCTCTAGGTTTTTTCTTTATATAACTGAGCGTTAAACGGTCTAACTTTGGACTGAATTAGCTGGACACCTACTCCTTGACAATTATTTCCTTGACGTTGGGCAGCATATATTAAGTAAACTATCCATACCCTGAAGCAGCAGAATATCTTTCTGAAGAACGCTCTCCCATCCAGTTTGTCTTTTGCTAATCATACATGTCCATCTGTGTTTTTGGAGACCACATTTTGTCTGTGACATCCAACCATTAGCACCATTAGCAGATATTTTTTTCTCTTATAAAGTGGACATATACACCAATCAGCCATGATATTAAAACCACCTCCTTGTTTCTACACTCACTGTCCATTTTATCAGCTCCACTAGAAGCACTATATGGTGGTGGTGCATCATTCTCAGCAGTGCAGTGACACTGACATGGTGGTGTTGTGTTAGTGTGTATTGTGCTGATATGAGTGGATAAAACAGAGCAGTGCTGATTTCAGAGCAGTGCTGAGTTTTTAAACACCTCACTGTCACTGCTGGACTGAGTCCACCAACCAAAAATATCCATGTCCATAATATAGATATATAAATATAAATATCCATAACAGCCCCCGGGCAGTGTCCTGTGACCACTGATGAAGGTCTAGAAGATGAGCAACTCAAACAGCAGCAATAGATGAGCAATCGTCTCTGACTTTACATCTACAAAGTGGACCATTTAGGTAGGAGTGTCTAATAGAGTGGACAGTGAGTGGAAACGGTATTTAAAAACTCCAGCAGCGCTGCTGTGTCTGATCCACTCATACCAGCACAACACACACTAACACACCACCACCATGTCAGTGTCACTGCAGTGCTGAGCATGATCCACCACCTAAATAATATCTACTCTCTATTGGTCCTGTGGGGGTCTTGATCATTAAAGAACAGGATGAAAGCAGGATAAAAAAGCATGTAAAGCATTTGTAGGGTACTTTCAATCTAAGTGAGAAAAAAGCTCACTCACTTCTAAGGGCCCTTCACAATGGCTAACCATGAAGTTGGAGGTGTTTTAAATGCTTATTTTTATAATCCATTAAGATTAATTTTCACTACAAAGTGATCACTTCAGAATGAACCACTTTACACCTTCAGTCTCATTCACTGGAACACTTGGCTTCAGGAGAATTTGCTAACCCAGGTTCACATACTTTGTCCACCCTGAACTGAGAATGATGAGCTCAATAAAACCGTTGCTTGTGTGTTAGTACTTGAAGAAAAAAAGAGCTCTATTTTTTTCATACACACTTTAATTAGGTCACTGAAGAAGCATTCGAACTATTTATTCCATGTGTTATTTTTTGTGGTTCTTCATTTATCCGAGGTGAGAAAACAGAAGCGGATGTGGGTGACCTGCTTACTAATCTTGATTCCCGCTGTTGAGATGGTAAGAGATAAATCTGACTCTTGCTGTGAGTTGGTTTGCTTATTATGAAATGTATAATGCCTGCATGGGGCAGAGAGGGTTGGTGCAGCTGGTGGAGTAGGTGCCGCACAGCTACATGGTGTTTTAGCTCCTGGTTTTCATTCTCACCTCCAGTCAGTGTCATTTTCTACCCATGTATTAGTGGGTTAACTCAGAGTGCTCCAGTTTCCTAACACCTTTAAAAAGCATGTAGAAAGTGAAGTCTTATAGACACATATTAATCTAAGCAATGCATTGAGACCTTCATAGGACGAATTGTTCATGATTTCATTCTCATCAATTAATTTATCCTGGTCAGGTTGCATTGGGTCCAGTTTGTCCAAGAAACACAGGGCCCAAGGAAGGGCGCAAATCTATAGCAGGGCTTTAGCCATGCCTCCCTAAGACATAGCCAATCATATGTCAGCTTGGTGGGCTAACGTAAGTGACTGCTGCACCACCCAACACTGTAAAACAAAAAATTAATAATAATAGCAATAATAACAACAATAATAATTATAATAACAATAACAACAATAATAACCATAATAATGGTGGTAGTAGCATTAATAATAATAACAACTAATAATTATACATTAACAATATATTAATAATATTAACAATAACAATAACAGCAGTAATACAAATAATAATAATGATAATAATAATTATAAAAAATATTAATAATAACAACAATAATAATAACAACACTAATAATAATAACAACAATAATAATAATCATAATCATAATAACCATAATTGTAGTAGTAGTAATGACAAATAATAATTATAAATATTATTATTATTATTATTATTATTAATACAAATAATAATAACCATAATAATTGTAGTAGTAGTAGTAGCATTAATAATAATAACAAATAATAATTATTAATTAAAAAAATATATTAATAATAACAATAACAGTAATAATAATAATAGTATTAAAAACAAATAATAATTTAAAAATATATTATAATATAAAAAATTTACATAATATAAATAATATAAATATTATTATAACAATAATAATAATAACAATAATAATAACAACAATAACAATAATCATAATAATAATAACCATAATTGTAGTAGTAGTAGTAATGACAAATAATAATTATAAATATTATTATTATTATTAATATTATTTGTATTATTAATAATAATAATAATAATAATAACCATAATAATTGTAGTAGTAGTAGTAGCATTAATAATAATAACAAATAATGATTATTCATTAAAAATATATAATAATAATAACAATAACAGTAATACTAACCATAATAATAATAATAATAGTAATAATACCAAATAATAATTATAAATAACAATAAAAATAATAATAATCATAGTAATTGTAGTAGTAGTAGTAGTAGTAATAATAATAATAATAAAACAAATAATAATAAAAATAATAATAAGAAGAAGAAAATAAAAAAAAAACAGTAAAAGATGTTTTATTAAATGTATTATTAAGTATTAGGCTGCTGGCATTATTAAATGAACTAATTAATGTACTAATGTACTAAAACAATTCAGTGATTAAATGCATTACATAAAGAATAAATATAAGCTGTGCTTTGCTAATCCAAAGAAGCTAAAAATCTGTTGTTTTCTTTGATAAAATAATTGATAGGAAGAAAATATTCTTCACGGTTTCAGATCTCTTGAGTTATTTTAGCAAATAAGTGTTATTGGGTCTCTGGATGTATCATTCAATTCATGTCTGTCACTGTCATAGAGTCCTTATTTTGTCTCCCCCTTTGTCTCCGCCCCTTCCCTTTCATTGGTTACCATGTTTATGATCCACAGCTGTTCCCCATTTGGCAATCATTGGTCTGGGTATATATGTACCCATTTCTATTTGCTTCTCTTTTGAAAATTCTGACTTTGTATGTGATCTGGTTGTGTCCTTGAGTCTTACTGTTCCTGCTATTGGTTACTCTTGATCTTGTCAGTCTTGTGTCCTTGTGCTTTCTGGTTTAATCATTAGATAAGACTAGTTTCTGGTCCATTGGTGTAGAAATTTAGGCTTCCTGTGTGTTTAGAGGTTGTAATGAGATTAGTTTAGGGACCTCTTTCCACTTTCTTTTTAGTTAGTATTTGCTTAAGGATTAACATTAGCTATTAACATCAGCTATTAGCAGTTATCATTAGCAGTTTAGAGAATCCATGTTATCTTGCCTACTTGTCTGCTTAGTGTCTGTCCTTAGTCTTCCTGCTTCTTGTTCCTTCTAAGTATTTTGGTTTTGTTCTAAGTATATAATCTTAGATTAGTCTAAGTTTCCTTTGTCTAAATTATTGAATCCATTCATTCTTAGGTCTAATCTAAAAATGATCTGAGTTTTCTTTTGTATTTTAGTCCCTAGGATGATTTGTGTTCTCTTGTGTGTAGTGTTTCTTGTTTTGATCAATAAACAAGCATGTTTAATGTCTACACTACTGTTCTGGTTCTGTCTGAGACTAGTTCTAGTCCGGTTTTAGCAAATGTGCAGTTATAGCAAGGTTCCGATTAATAACCAAAAAAGAACACATTTAGTTTATTACTGATTATCACGTTATAAACACTAGTGAAAGATTGTAATAAGGCTAAGTATGTTAACCATGCTGCTGGAAAGGCTTCTGGCATCATCACAAACCCTAGGAATACAGTGGGTTTCATGACTTGTACATACATCACTTATCAGCCTTAAATAACACATGCTAAAACTCATCTGAAGCCCTATAACTGGGGTTTAGGTGCAATTACATGCCCAAAATATTAAAGGGTGCTGGTGCTAGACTGACCTGATCTGTGTTGAAATCCTAAAAAATGAATGAATACAGGCTCTTATACACCAATCGGCCATAACATTAAAAACCACCTCCTTGTTTCTACACTCACTGTCCCATTTTATCAGCTCCACTTACCATATAGAAGCACTTTGTAGTTCTACAATTAAATTAAATTAAAAGCAGGTTAAAAAAGCATGCAGAGAACAGATGGACTACAGCCAGTAATTGTAGAACTACAAAGTGCTTCTATATGGTAAGTGTAGAAACAAGGTCAGGCGTCCACATACTTTTAGCCATGTTAGCACTAGGAATACTTGTGATTTCTAGTTAGACGTGTGCTTTCGGTACACCACTTTGTTAAAGAAAAATCTTCTAACAATCCTTCAACATGGCTGCACAATCCAGAAGCTTCAAAGCATGAAAACAGCTGGTTCTGAGGAGCCCGACTGTCAGGGTCTCCTTGGCTGTCTGTGATGGATATATCAAACCAGTGAGCCGGAAGTGGATGTCTCAATCTACACCATCAACCAGCACCACACACCCCTTGCTTCTTTGCATAATTCATTCACACCTAGCGCTCACTACATGCTGCTTTTTAAACCATGCATCTTATAAACCATTCGTAATCTTTACATGTGGACTGATTCAGAATTTTAAGCTGTTCATGCACTTGCGAGAAGCTTATTTGGGTCATTCCTACAATTCCGTGCCTTGTATTTATTAAGTACATTTTAAACAATACAATTTCTAAACCTCTTACTGAAATCATTTTAACACTTTCAAATACTAAACACAATGTTTCCAACCCCCCCCCCCCCCCTTAATAAAATTACTGTATACATACTGTTTTTATCTCTTAGATACCAGATGTTTCCCATGTCCCCATTGCTGTACATTCTGATTTAGTGATGGATATATGAGGTTTAATCATGAACATATCTCAGCCTTTCAATACTGTTTAAAAGTTTTGATTAAGTCCCTCTAAACCCTGGACTTTTTTCTTTCTTTCTATGAGTTTCATTTTATTGCTGATTATAAGGGTTTTTCACACGTCCCTTAAGTTGCTGTCCAGCCTGTTATTTCTTACTACTGTCTCTTAAAATGAAGAGCTGTTTTACATACTGACATCATTTCCTGGAGGGAAAACAACTGTGGAAGATGAGCGGCTTATTAAACTCCTCATTTTAATGTTGTTTTTTCCACACTTTATCCTAAAAGCCTCATATGGTCAACCATAACATGCCCACCCTGTTATGGGATATATGAAAAAAAGCAATATGATTTGATCACTTTAAAAATAATCATACTAAAAAGCTGAGAATTCTTTGTCTGAATTCACTTTTATGCTAGCATGGTTTTGCTCACTCGCTAGCTAATGGCTCATTTTATGTCAGAATGTCCACCCTGTTATGGTCCACCGTGTTACGACCTAATACGTAACGGGGTGGACGTCACAGTGTACATGAGGTGCATGTGTAATTTAGCTTGACCAATATTAGTTTGGAAAAGTATAACATGTCCTTTTTATAATAAAACATGAAAAACAAATGAAAACAATCCCAGGAATGACCCATTTAGCAGATTTGTCACTTTTATATGATGGAATGTTTCATCACGGAGGTAGAACTGGACGGAAGTGGTTTCCTTCCCAACAGGCGCACCGTAGACGTCCTGCGACCGCCCTGAGACGCCACACACGAGCAGCGTTAAAGTGATGCGCAGGGGTTAAATATTTTAGAGCTATAATGGAAGCATTACTCATTTGACATTTAATTCTGAAAGTGGTCTTTTCCGAGCGCGCGGCGCACAAGAGGGACTTGCTCCATTGCTTCTCCGATAATTCGTCCCATCCTAAGGACGGCCCAATCGCTTTAATATGAGCCTTTCATATGCTTATAAATCGCGTACATCTAAAGGTTATATGTAGCTCTGCAGTATTTTTCTACAGATAAATAAATGAAACAGAGCAATAGAATTGCAAGGCTCAGTGAAATGCATTCTCTCTGGTGCGAGAGAATGGAGTGACTGACATCCATTTAGTTGATTCGCCGTTGGCAATGAGAAAATGCTTTTGAAATGAAGAGCATCTGTCCAATCCCTTTCAAAACGCTCATGCATCTCAGCATGCCAGATTCCTGCTTACTGTGCCATGCAATGCAACCACAGTTCTTCTACTTGAATGGGTTTTTTACTTACTGAAGATCTTATTGTCATATTTGATTAAACAATACGCAGAGCTTGGAGTGCAATATGCTACCATTTGATGATTCGTTGTATTAATCATACATTGACTTTATTAATACATTTGGCTGATTAAGAAGGTACTAAATGAAAAGAAAAGACTCAAATTCTTACGAATATTTGCTGCTTTTTAAATTAGTTTATTTACATTTCTTACATTTCTTACATTTACTTTGACTTTTATTTGATTGCAGACAGGATGAACCTGAGATATTTCATGTTTTATCTGCTTAACTTCATTTCATTTATTAATAAACATCCATTCCTGCATTTCAGACCTGCAACACATTCCAAAAAAAGTTGGGACAGTAAAGCATTTACCACTTTGTAGTGTTGCCATTCCTTTTCACCACACTTAAAGACGTTTTGGCACCGAGGCCAGTCCAGTACCTGTACCCTCTTCTTCCGCAGCCATGCCTAATGTGTGCAGCATGTGGTTTTGCATTGTCTTGTTGAAAAATTAAAAGACGTCTTGAAGACAGCATATGTTGCTGTAAGATCTCAATGTACTGCCATCACAGAAGTGTAAATGACCTTTGCCAAGGGCACTGACACAGCCCCATACCATGACAGACCCTGGCTTTTGGACTTGTTGCTGATAACAGTCTGGATGGTTCTTTTCGTCTTTGGTCCGGAGCACACGGCGTCCATTTTTTTCAAAAAAAGACCTGGATTGCTGATTCATCTGACCACAATACACGTTTCCACTGTGTGATGGTCCATCCTAGATGCCTCAGAGCCCGGAGAAGTCGAAGCTGCTCCTGGACATGGTTAACATAAGGCTTCTTTTTTACACAGTAAAGTTTTAAGTGGCATTTGTGCATGTAACTCTGTATTGTAGAGCTTGACAAAGGTTTACCAAAGTAATCCCTCACCCATGTGGTTATATCAGCTATTGTTGAGTGGTGGTTCTTGATGCAGTGCTGTCTTGGAATGTGTTGCAGTAATGGATGTTTATTAACAAATGAAATGAAGTTGTCCCAGCTTTTTCTGATTTGGGATTGTAGATAAATCACTTTCAGTTTTATTGGCATCTGTTTAAAAAATGTAAATTTTAAAAAACATACTGTTGAAAAAGAGATAAATAAATGTAAAACATAAATGTAGCTGTATGCTGCATACCTGCTTTATTTATTTAGTTAGTTAGTTAGTTAGTGATTTTGTATTCTGGATTCATAATTGTAATTATTGTATTCCATTACTGCCCAACCCTGTTTACACGGCACTTAAAAGCACCTAGACAGATTTATCCTTAGCACAGATACAGGACACTCATCTGAACATGTTCTTTCATCCCATATTGCTAAACCTACACCTTTATAAAGAGTCCGCTGTCCTCCACGAGGGGCTCGGCAGCGTCTTCGTGGTACGGCTGGTGTGATAAATAAATGAGCAGATGAGTGGGTCCCTGACAAGTGAGGGACATGGTGTACCAGGCACTTTTTTTGATAGCGATCTAATTCATCTGGCAGCTGTAGATGTTGATTAAATCAGAACGTCAGCCGCTTGACAAGCCGACGTGGAGCTATGCGACGCAGCATGGCCAGCGGCTTAGCACGCTGGGCCTTTCTGGAAGGCGTCCAGAGAGGAATCCATACTGGCAGTCGTCCCCTGTCCACTGTTGTTTCTCCTCCGGAGCAATGACATTAGACCTCTGACATGCACCCAGAGCCTTTTTGACTGGCTTCCGCCACTCAGGTGACGCGGTGTGTGTGTGTGTGTGTCTGTGTGTGAATAGGGCTGTGCGCCCTGTTTGTATCTGTCAGACCCCGTGCCAGACAGAGAAGCTCTTCTAGAACACAATAGAAAAAGAAATACCCCTGTAATTATACGGCAAACAAAGCCTGTCTTTGGAAAGGCAACAGAAAAGGAGTATCAATGGCAGATCAGACAGAGTGAGAAGACTCGGGGTGGAGGCCTGGCGGAATGGAGCGTGAGAGACACGGCGGAACGAAAATAACAATCAAGCTGCAGCACTGCAGTGGTTGAGTCATGGGTGTTACTCCAAATCTGAATCAATGCCAGTGAATTGTCATTAAACTGGTACTTCCCAATTCATTTTTTTCTTAAGTAACAGGGTTCAGTTTCTTTTGTTATACAGTGGGGCCAAAAAGTATTTAGTCAGCCACTGATTGTGCAAGTTCTCCTACTTAGAAAGATGAGAGAGGTCTGTAATTTTCATCATAGGTACACTTCAACTATGAGAGACAAAATGAGAAAAAAAAATCCAGGAAATCACATTGTAGGATTTTTAAAGAATTTATTTGTAAATTATGGTGGAAAATAAGTATTTGGTCACCCACAAACAAGCAAAATTTCTGGCTCTCACAGGCCTGTAACTTCTTCTTTAAGAAGCTCTTCTGTCCTCCACTCGTTACCTGTATTAATGGCACCTGTTTGACCTCGTTATCTGTATAAAAGACACCTGTCTACAGCCTCAAACAGTCAGACTCCAAACTCAACCATGGCCAAGACCAAAGAAAATTGTAGACCTGCACCAGGCTGGAAAGAGTGAATCTACAATAGGCAAGCAGGTTGGTGTGAATAAATCAACTGTGGGAGCAATTGTAAGAAAATGGAAGACATACAAGACCATTGATAATCTCCCTCGATCTGGGGCCCCACGCAAGATCTCATCCCGTGGGGTCAAAATGATCATGAGAACGGTGAGCAAAAATGCCAGAACTACACGGAGGGACCTGATGAATGACCTGCAGAGAGCTGGGACCAAAGTACAAAGGCTACCATCAGTAACACACTACGCCGAGAGGGACTCAAATCCTGCAGTGCCAGGCGTGTCCCCCTGCTTAAGCCAGTACATGTCCAGGCCCGTCTGAAGTTTGCCAGAGAGCATATGGATGATCCAGAAGAGGATTGGGAGAATATCGTGTGGTCAGATGAAACCAAAATGGAACTTTTTGGTAAAAAAAGGTTCGTGTTTGGAGGAAGCAGAATGCTGAGTTGCACCATACCTACTGTGAAGCATGGGGGTGGAAACATCATGCTTTGGGGCTGTTTTTCTGCAAAGGGGACAGGACGACTGATCCGTGTTAAGGGAAGAATGAACGGGGCCATGTATCGTGAGATTTTAAGCCAAAACCTCCTTCCATCAGTGAGAGCATTGAAGATGGAACGTGGCTGGGTCTTCCAGCATGACAATGATCCCAAACACACCGCTCGGGCAACAAAGGAGTGGCTCCGTAAAAAGCATTTCAAGGTCCTGGAGTGGCCTAGCCAGTCTCCAGACCTCAACCCCATAGAAAATTTGTGGAGGGAGTTGAAAGTCTGTGTTGCCCCAAAACATCACTGCTCTAGAGGAGATCTGCATGGAGGAATGGGCCAAAATATCAGCTACAGTGTGTGCAAACCTGGTGAAGACTTACAGGAAACGTTTGACCTCTGTCATTGCTAACAAAGGTTATGTTACAAAGTATTGAGTTTAACTTTTGTTATTGACCAAATACTTATTTTCCACCATAATTTACAAATAAATTCTTTAAAAATCCTACAATGTGATTTCCTGGATTTTTTTTTTCTCATTTTGTCTCTCATAGTTGAAGTGTACCTATGATGAAAATTACAGACCTCTCTCATCTTTCTAAGTAGGAGAACCTGCACAATCAGTGGCTGACTAAATACTTTTTGGCCCCACTGTATAGAGTAATTAATGGTAAAATAGTCATCACAGTCCAGAACTAACATTCTCATACTTAAAACAAAGACTTATCAAGTACATAAATACCCCCCTACTTCATAATCATTGTAATACTAGTATTAAAGTGCTATACAGTACGTTTGACTTGAGGATTTGAGCGAGTTAACTGTGAGCATCTCCAAAACTGCAGCTCTTGTGGGGTGTTCCCGGTCTGCTATCAAAAGTGGTCCAAGTAAGGAACAGTGGTAAACCGGCGACAGGGTCATGGGCGGCCAAGGCTCATTGATGCTCGTGGGGAGCGAAGGCTGGCCCGTGTGGTCCGATCCAACAGCTACTGTAGCTCTAATTGCTGATGAAGTTAATGCTGGTTTTGATAGAAAGGTGTCAGAATACACAGTGCATCACAGTTCGTTGCGTATGGGGCTGCATAGCCGCAGACCAGTCAGGTTGCCCATGCTGACCCCTGTCTACTACCGAAAGCACCAACAATGGGCACGTGAGCATCAGAACTGGACCACTGAGCAATGGAAGAAGGTGGCGTGGTCTGATGAATCACGTTTTCTTTTACATCACGTGGAAGGCCGGGTGTGTGCGCGTAGCTTACCTGGGGAACACATGGCACCAGGATGCACTATGGGAAGAAGGCAAGCCGGCGGAGGCAGTGTGATGCTTTGGGCAATGTGCTGCTGGGAAACCTTGGGTCCTGTCATCCATGTGGATGTTACTTTCTGCCACAAAGCACAAATGGTTCAGGAATGGTTTGAGGAGCACAACAACGAGTTTGAGGTGTTGACTTGGTCCCCAAACTCCCCAGATATTAATTCAATCGAGCATCTGTGGGATGTGCTGGACAAACAAGTCTGATCCATGGAGGCCCCACCTCACAACTTACAGGAGTAAAAGGATCTGCTGCTGACATCTTGGTGTTAGATACCACAGCACACTTTTAGGGGTCTAGTGGAGTCCATGCCTCGACGGGTCAGGGCTGTTTTGGCAGCAAAAGGGGGACCAACACAATATTAGGAAGGTGGTCAGAATGCTATGCCGGTGTATACAGTGTATCACAAAAGTGAGTACACCCCTCACATTTCTGCAAATATTTTATTATATCTTTTCATGGGACAACACTATAGACATGAAACTTGGATATAACTTAGAGTAGTCAGTGTACAACTTGTATAGCAGTGTAGATTTACTGTCTTCTGAAAATAACTCAACACACAGCCATTAATGTCTAAATAGCTGGCAACATAAGTGAGTACACCCCACAGTGAACATGTCCAAATTGTGCCCAAAGTGTCAATATTTTGTGTGACCACCATTATTATCCAGCACTGCCTTAACCCTCCTGGGCATGGAATTCACCAGAGCTGCACAGGTTGCTACTGGAATCCTCTTCCACTCCTCCATGATGACATCACGGAGCTGGTGGATGTTAGACACCTTGAACTCCACCACCTTCCACTTGAGGATGCACCACAGGTGCTCAATTGGGTTTAGTCCATCACCTTTACCTTCAGCTTCCTCAGCAAGGCAGTTGTCATCTTGGAGGTTGTGTTTGGGGTCGTTATCCTGTTGGAAAACTGCCATGAGGCCCAGTTTTCGAAGGGAGGGGATCATGCTCTGTTTCAGAATGTCACAGTACATGTTGGAATTCATGTTTCCCTCAATGAACTGCAGCTCCCCAGTGCCAGCAACACTCATGCAGCCCAAGACCATGATGCTACCACCACCATGCTTGACTGTAGGCAAGATACAGTTGTCTTGGTACTTCTCACCAGGGCGCCGCCACACATGCTGGACACCATCTGAGCCAAACAAGTTTATCTTGGTCTCGTCAGACCACAGGGCATTCCAGTAATCCATGTTCTTGGACTGCTTGTCTTCAGCAAACTGTTTGCGGGCTTTCTTGTGCGTCAGCTTCCTTCTGGGATGACGACCATGCAGACCGAGTTGATGCAGTGTGCGGCGTATGGTCTGAGCACTGACAGGCTGACCTCCCACGTCTTCAACCTCTGCAGCAATGCTGGCAGCACTCATGTGTCTATTTTTTAAAGCCAACCTCTGGATATGACGCCGAACACGTGGACTCAACTTCTTTGGTCGACCCTGGCGAAGCCTGTTCCGAGTGGAACCTGTCCTGGAAAACCGCTGTATGACCTTGGCCACCATGCTGTAGCTCAGTTTCAGGGTGTTAGCAATCTTCTTATAGCCCAGGCCATCTTTGTGGAGAGCAACAATTCTATTTCTCACATCCTCAGAGAGTTCTTTGCCATGAGGTGCCATGTTGAATATCCAGTGGCCAGTATGAGAGAATTGTACCCAAAACACCAAATTTAACAGCCCTGCTCCCTATTTACACCTGGGACCTTGACACATGACACCAGGGAGGGACAACGACACATTTGGGCACAATTTGGACATGTTCACTGTGGGGTGTACTCACTTATGTTGCCAGCTATTTAGACATTAATGGCTGTGTGTTGAGTTATTTTCAGAAGACAGTAAATCTACACTGCTATACAAGCTGTACACTGACTACTCTAAGTTATATCCAAGTTTCATGTCTATAGTGTTGTCCCATGAAAAGATATAATGAAATATTTGCAGAAATGTGAGGGGTGTACTCACTTTTGTGATACACTGTACATATACTGTCATTACTACAATCTCTCAGGCCCTCTCCCTGACAATTTCCCTCTGGTGTATATAAATGAAATAAAACATTTAGTTAGTTTCAGCACTGCAGTCACCTTGTTCTCTGCTTCTCCTGCCCGTAAAGGTCAGGGTAACATGTACCAAGTCGCTCCTCTAATCTTCTTTGTCATTCATAAAATTTACACTACATCTCCCTGCTGGAGGTCTGTCATTTTCTTTCTGCCTTTAGCTGTCACCACACAGGGGTAATTACTCACAGGGTTTGAACACGTTCTGGATTATTTATAGAGTTAGATGTCTGGAATAGACATGGAAAAGAAAAAAAAATAACATACACCACTTTGAATTAATTTAAATTGGTGATAATAGAAGGAAATGAGGTTCCCATTCCAGTTGGGGATGTTACTGCATTCTGCTCTGTTTACATCATCCGACTGTGGACTGTGGTCTCACAGTCCTGCCTTTGACTGACCTAGTGACTTTTTTTCTTTGGGACAATTTCTAAGCTTGTCAGTCACCCAGCCACTCACACAATTACACTCATCATCATAAGTTTAGCTCTGCAGTCAGGCTGAAGGTCGTGGGACAAGAAATAAATAGCGGGCACGTCCGTTCGTAGACAGATGGTAGCGACTCGGATACAATTTTTTTGTGTTTGATGGGACATCTGAAGGTACAAGTAAAAGGGTTTGGTTCGTGACTTGTTAGTTACGTGACTTGAAAAGGTGATGGTGCTGGATTGGAGACAGAGAGTCATTAAGGCTAGCTTATCTGTATTACAGTGGTACCTTGTAACTCAACATCCTTTAAACTCAACGTCCTTCATCGAGAATTTTGTACCCTTAAACTTGACGTTTACCTTAAATTCGACGTGTAAGACTGCCGCTTTGCTTAGCTCTTGGCTTGAGCGGTGCGGTAAGACGTCATCAAAGTGCGAATATGAGACGAATCTGCAACCCCAATATTTTACATAAGCCTAAAAAATATGCAGTTCCACAGCACCATGGAAAGCATTAACAGGTTTCCTATACATCCTAATGGGAAAAAATACCTTTAAACACAACGCCACTCCCAGAACCAACTGACGTTGAGTTTCAAGGTACCACTGTATTTTTAATAGAAGTATACACACTCACTCACTTTCTTAACCACTTATCCAGTTAGGGTCGCGGGGGGTTGCTGGAACCTATCCCAGCTTTTCAATGGGCGCAAGGCACACAGTAACACCCTGGACGGGGCGCCAGTCCATCGCCGGGTAGACACACATACACACACCCATATACAGTATATACACACACCCATTCACCTATAGGGCAATTCAGTGTCTCCAATTAACCTGACTGCATGTTTTTAGTCTGTGGGAGGAAACCGGCGCTCCCGGAGGAAACCCACGCAGGCACGGGGAGAACATGCAAACTCTGCACAGAAAGGACCTGGACCGTCCCGCCTGGGGATCGAACCCAGGACCTTCTTGCTGTGAGGCGATAGTGCTACCCACCAAGCCACCGTGCCGCCCAATGGGACATCTGAAGGTACAAGTAATAGGGTTTGGTTTGTGACTTGAAAAGGTGATGGTGCTGGAGTTGAAGACAGAGAGTCATTAAGGCTAGCTTATCTGTATTACAGTGGTACCTTGTAACTCAACATCCTTTAAACTCAAAATCTTTGAAACTCAACGTCCTTCATCGAGAATTTTGTACCCTTAAACTTGACGTTTACCTGAAATTCGACATGTGTGCGACATGCTGGCTTGAGCGGTGCGGTAAGTCATCATCAAAGTGCGAATATGAGATGAATCTGCATTTGTGTGGAATAACCGTCAAACCCGCTTTGAAAGCATCCACATGTATCTGTGTTTAGATGTATTTTCCTCTTGTTTTACTTTTAAACTTGTGTTATAGCTCGAGGTGCTGAGAAATTGTAAGAATCAGCTTTTCAGAAAGAGTCTAAAACACTTATAATTTTAAAAAGCTCAGCTTGACTTAATGTATTAAAAGAACGACACAGTCACTAAACCTCTCTTAATTATTACTGCTCATAAGTTCTCTCCACTAATGAAATTCCTCGCTCGTTGTTTTAGTACAGTAAGTCATGTTAAGCTTTAGGGCTGGCACCGATCCAATACTCTGTATCGATATCAGTCCGATATTGGCTCAAATCACTGGATAGGATATCGGAAGGCAAAAATGTGTAATCTGATCCGATACTGTTGCTTAATGTAAATAACACTTAATGTAAATAACACAATGTAAATAAGGCCATTGTTTGTATGTAAAGCAAATAACACACAAAGATACATTCCAACAGAGTGCTGTTTATTGCCAGCTCACTCGGCAACTGCCGTAAAAAGGTGCATCTTGATGCCATTGATCTACAGCTCATCCCCAACAGCCATTCAGAAATGAAAACACACTGATCTACATCAACTTTCAGCATTTAAAAAAATCATCTACTACTACCACAACTAAAAACACTGTTTAATTACAATAAAAAATGCTTTATAAATGATAAATCGATCACCTGAGATAAAGAAAACCTATCTTGTCCCAGCTTGGAGATATCTCACATCCTCAACGATTAATCCATTAGTGTTATGAAATAAAACAAACCACACCGTTTCCTGACCATTGTATCTGACCATTAGCTTGTCCAAAGAGCATTTGTGAGGTCAGGGAGTAATTAACAATCCAGTTAATTCAGACTGTGTTTATAAGTGTTGAAGAATGCCTTTATTTGTCATATATACATACACTGATCAGCCATAACATTAAAACCACCTCCTTGTTTCTACACTCGCTGTCCATTTGATCAGTTCCACTTACCATATTTGTAGTTCTACAATTACTGACTGTAGTCCATCTATTTCTCTACATACTTTTTTAGCCTGCTTTCACCCTGTTCCTCAATGGTCAGGACCCCCACAGGACCACCACAGAGCAGGTATTATTTGGGTGGTGGATCATTCTCAGTAGTTCAGACACAGCAGCGCTGCTGGAGTTTTTAAATACCGTGTCCATATCGGGCTGGGGTCAGAGCACAGGGTCAGCCACTGTACGGCATCCCTGAAGGGCCCAACAGTGGCAGAGACAGGATTCAAACCTACAGTCTTCTGATTGATAGCGCAAAGCTCTACTCACTAAGCTACCACAGTCCTTGTTCTGAGGTCCGCTGTACCACTGTCCCGTTTAGCCACAGACGTCCTCTTCAAAATCCAGCAGGGTTTAATGATCTAAAAACATGACAGAACTTTAACGGAAAATCTCACATCTGCGTCAATTCTAATTGGTCCATCGCGTTTCATTGACATCCACATCTTTCAATTATAGACACTTTGGATGACACGCCGTAAAGCGAGATGTGTCACGTGAACAACAGCTCGAATGTAAGTGAAACCAAAAATGCTGCTAAATGTTCTGTGTGTAAAAGTGAAAATAAAAACAGCAGTTTTGCAGAAGTGTGATGTTGTTGGTTCTGTGTTTATTCCTTTAGAAGATTTGTTTCACAGTCTGAGCATTGTTATTTAGATATCTGGTTTAACCATGGTGCATTGAGACATGTATTATTACTGCTTAGTTGTTTGAGAGGAGAAATGATGGTATCGGATTGGTATCGGGATCTGCAGATACTCAAATTGCAGTATCAGTATCAGTATCGGACATAAAAAAGTGGCATTGAGCCAGCCCTATTAAGCTTGGTGCACCATACATCCTTATGGGAAAAAATGACGCTGAGTTTCAAGGTACCACTGTATTTTAAATAGAAATAGACTTCTGTCCACACTATTTATTTTCTTTATATTCTACAGACCAGACATCAGAATGGATAGCGCTGCAATGATGGCAGTGTGGCTCTATACCATTATCTGAATGGTGATGGCTCATTTGTACATCACTTATCCTTATCCAGTCCAACAGATGGCCTCGCACGTGTATCAGTGTTGCCTCAAAAGCTATCTCCTTTTGATAGGGCTTGAAATAAATGAACCATGTGGAGAAATATACCGTCTCCCATACACACCACTGAGCAGTTAAAGTCTCTAAGTGCTCATGCTCCTGCTCATGCTCCTGCTAGTGCTGATACAAATTTATAATGAGGTGGCAAAAAGGGTAACAGAGGTAACAAAAGGGTTATGCGCATAGGTTAATATGCAAGGTTGATATACTATATATCTAAAAGCAGAAAGACTTCTGACCATTAGCTTGTCCAAAGAGCATTTGTGAGGTCAGGAAGTAATTGACACCCTATTCATTCAGACTGTGTTTATTAGTGTTGAAGAATACCTTTTTTTGTCATATATACATACACTGATCAGCCATAACATTAAAACCACCTCCTTGTTTCTACACTCACTGTCCATTTTATCAGCTCCAATTACCATATAGAAACACTTTGTAGTTCTACAATTACTGACTGTAGTCCATCTATTTTTCTACATACTTTTTAAGCCTGCTTTCACCCTGTTCCTCAATGGTCAGGACCACCACAGAGCAGGTATTATTTGGGTGGTGGATCATTCTCAGCACTGCAGTGACATGACATGACATGGCGGTGGTGTGTTAGTGTGAGTTGTGCTGGTATGAGTGGATCAGACACAGCAGCACTGCTGGAGCCGTTGTACGGCATCCCTGGAGGGCCCAACAGTGGCTGCATGGCAAAGCCAGGATTCAAACCCACAGTCTTCTAATTGAGCGCCCAAAGCTCTACCTACTAGGCTACCATTGTCCCTATTCTGAGGTCCACTGTACCACTGTTCTGAGGTCAGAACACCAACATCCAAGTTGCCAAGTTTGAAGCATACTATCTATTTGATATAATTGATTTTATACATCTTTTAGCAACAACTGTGTCTAAAAAACACCTCAATGTCCACATACTTTTGAGCATATAGAGTTATTTGTATTGAAACCTCTGATGAGCAAGAGCATTTTTGGCAGACCAATTAAATAAAAATGGCCTGTATGCAGTTCACACAACAATGGTCCAAGGTTGCCAGATTTTTCCTGTGTTGAGCTGTTGCTGAATTTGCTTCTTTAAATCTTTAAACACTTTCAAAACAAGCACGTGTCTGGTAATAAAACAGAATATTTTATAGATATAACGGCATGGTGGCTCCGTGGGTAGCACCGTCGCCTCAGAGCAAGAAGGTCCTGGGTTTGATCCCTAGGCCGGGCGGTCCGGGTCCTTTCTGTGTGGAGTTTGCATGTTCTCCCCGTGTACGTGTGGGTTTCCTCAGAGCTCCGGTTTCCTCCCACAGTCCAAAAACATGCAGTCAGGTTAATTGGAGACACTGAGTTGCCCTATAGGTGAATGGGTGTGTGTATGTGTGTGTGTATGTGCCCCGTCCAGGGTGTTACTGTGTGCCTTGCGCCCATTTAAAAGCTGGGATAGGCTCCAGCAACCCCCCACGACCCTAATTGGATAAGCGGTTAAGAAAGTGAGTAAGTGATTTCTCTATGGATTTTCCATTTTCTTTATGGTTGTTCCAAAAGCATGTCCATAGATGAATTAAATGCTTTAAATTGCCACTATGTGTAAGTTAGTGTATTGTTTAGTGTGTTTATCCTCTATGATGGATTGATGTATTCCTGTTTGTACTTCTGAGTAGTATTCAGTGCTACTGGGTAGAACCCAGACCAGTCATGACCATAATTAAGGTGAAATGTATATAGGAAAAATGGCCAAGCATAAGGATTTGAGCGATTTGACAAGGGCCAAACTGTGATGGCTAGACGACTGGGTCAGAGCATCTCCAAAACTGCAGCTTTTGTGGTGTTTTCCTGGTCTGCAGTGGTCAGTATCTATCAAAAGTGGTCCAAAAAAGGAACAGTGGTAAACCGGCGACAGGGTCATGGACAAGGCCAAGGCTCATTGATGCACCTGGGGAGCGAAGGCTGGCCCGTGTGGTCTGATCCAACAGATGGGCTACTGTAGCTCAAACTGATGAAGAAGTTAATGCTGGTTCTGATAGAAAGGTGTCAGAATACACAGTGTGTCACAGTTTGTTGTGTATGGGGCTGCATAGCCGCAGACCAGTCAGGGTGCCCATGCTGACCCCTGTCCACCACCGAAAGCACCAACAATGGGCACGTGAGCATCAGATTACATAAACACTTTAATGATATCATGACTGCTTACTTTGTATAAAGCAAGAACACTTCAATCAAATGTAAAAATTAGTCACTGACATGTATACCACTAGAGGGAAGTGTGTCAATGGATTAATAATTTATGCTTGAACGGAATGATGTGCGTCTCAAACCAAGGGACTAGTTAAGATACCTATTTTTACTAGACATCTCAGAGCTGAGCTATAAAATGCTTTTAAATTTACAGTTCAATTTATTCTAACAATGTGTGGAAACAATGATTTTTTCCACGATACTTGCTGCTACCCAAGGATCTATATTTAGGAAGGATAACTAGTACTGCGTAGTGTAATCTGACATTTGGACCACGAGGGAGTCCTGCTGCATCGTCCGCAAATGACAGTGTCACTGTTGGTTTGCGATCCCGGCGGAATAGGTTAAAGAGAACAAAACATGTTTTTGCAGTGGAGTGCCGGCTGCGGCAAGACAGATCCAATAAAACTCTATTTGATTGCATGGGTATGATCTGACTGGAGCTATCACTGGTAAGCAAGCCCCCAGAGTCACGGCATGAGGAGAGACAAGGAAACGGAGAGCGAGAGAGAGAGAGAGATGTAGTGATTGAGCACTCAGTGTTTCGTCCTTCTTCGGGCCAGAGTGACTGACCTGCTTTTGATAGCTGATGCTGGCAGACAACACGGCACTGCCATGCTGTACTGTACTCTCCTCCAGCCTCAAAGGAGACTCTGGTAACCATTAAAATATAATGCTGACCATATAACATTTTGCCCTCTTGACCCCCTTGATTTGGGTGCAACCTCAAATCAGAAAAAGTTGGGACAGTATGGAAAATGCTAATAAAATAACAATGCAGTGTTCCTTACATTTACTTTGACTTTTATTTGATTGCAGACAGGATGAATCTGACATATTTCATGTTTTATCTGTGCAACACATTCCAAAAAAATGTAATGAGGTGAAAAAACGAAATAATTATGTGATGGTAATCATGGTTTGGTACAAAAGCAGCATCCAGGACAGGCTGAGTCTTTGATGAGCAATGATGGACAGAGGATCTCCAGTTTGTCAACAAATGTGTGAGAAAATGATTGAAATGTTTAGAAACAATGAACCTCAAAGAAAGATTGGAAGGGATTTGCATATTTCTCCCTATACAGTGCATAATAACATTAAATCATTCAACGCCTGTGATCTTCGATCCCTCAGACGGCACTACATCAAGAACCACCACTCAACAATAGCTGATATAACCACATGGGTGAGGGATTACTTTGGCAAACCTTTGCCAAGCACAACAATACAGAGTTACATGCACAAATGCCACTTCAAACTTTACTGTGCAAAAAAGAAGTCTTATGTTAACCATGTTCAGAAGTGGCGTCGACTTTTCTGGGCTCGGAGGCATCTAGGATGGACCATCACACAGTGGAAACATGTATTGTGGTCAGATGAATCAGCATTCCGGGTCTTTTTTGGAAAAAAATGGACACAGTGAGCTCCGGACCGAAGACGAAAAGGACCACCCAGACTGTTATCAGCAACAAGTCCAAAAGCCAGGGTCTGTCATGATATGGGGCTGTGTCAGTGCCCTTGGCAAAGGTCATTTACACTTCTGCTGTAAATGTACACCGATCAGTCATAACATTAAAACCACCTCCTTGTTTCTACACTCACTGTCCATTTTATCAGCTCCACTTACCATATAGAAGCACTTTGTAGTTCTACAATTACTGATTGTAGTCCATTTGTTTCTCTACATACTATATTAGCCTGCTTTCACCCTGTTGTTCAATGGTCAGGACCCCCACAGGACCACCACAGAGCAGGTATTATTTAGATGGTGGATACCAGCACAACACACACTAACACACCACCACCATGTCAGTGTCACTGCAGTGCTGACATGGTGACACTGACATGGTGACACTGACATGGTGGTGGTGTGTTAGTGTGTGTTGTGCTGGTATGAGTGGATCAGACACAGCAGCGCTGCTGGAGTTTTTAAATACCGTGTCCACTCACTGTCCACTCTGTTAGACACTCCTACCTAGTTGGTTCACCTTGCAGATGTAAAGTCAGAGACGATCGCTCACCTATTGCTGTTTGAGTTGGTCATCTTGTTTTATTATTGATTTAGGGTCGCGGTGGGTCCAATTCACTGGGTGAAAGGTAGTAAACACCCAGACAGGTTGCCAGTCCATCACCGGGACCCATGAAAACAGGATCTTCTTGATGTGAGGTGACAGTGCTACCCACTGAAATCAAACTAGCTCTTTTTATATGGGTACTGAAAAGTCACCAACTTTATTACATTACCATTATATAGGATAATAAGGAGGACATTATAGAACTTTGAACACATTAGCCTAAATTATGTGGACACCTGGACATTCAATCCAAAACCCTGGGCATTAATATGAAGTTTGCCACCCCATTGCAGCTATATAAAGTTCGGCCTTCACCATAGCCGTATTGTTTTCAGCATGCTCACTGACTTCAAGTCATCGTCATGTCTTGTCTACAACAACAAACCACGATGATGCTGCATAACCCAGGGAGACCGTTCATTAGCCTGTCAAACACTGGTCTGTTCGCTTGGAGCGTCTCTCCCCTCGGCCTTAGCCGCGCAACCAAGGCGATCAGACCTGCGTCAGCGCGCACCTGCCGGCTCCCTCAGGAGAACCGGAGGTTGAACAACAAAGCCGGGGGAGCGACGCACCAGCGCCTCGTTCAATCTCGCGATCTCGTCGCCTCGGGAAAGCATGGCGAATGCGAAGAGCCGACGACGTGCGCGTGCTGAATTGACTTGAATCTGACTTACCCACCCACACTGATCAAAGAGCAGACAAACGTTGCTCAATATGTTGTTGCACAGCCGGAGGAGAGTTTGTGTAGCTCTAAGCCTGACAGCCAATCAGATTAGAGCAACAGCTTTCGCTTTTCATCCTACTTTAACTGTATTTCATTCATATACAGTATTTTACCACTGAGATGGACAGGTACCCTGTTTGGAGTGTGTTTTCATTTTGGGTCCAGTGTTTCCAGGTGGAGGCGGGTCCAGTATGACTCTAATTGTGAGCCAAAAAAATGGGTTGTAGAGAAAATGATAATAATTTAAGAAATTTTTTTTAACCCTATAATGCCAGCGTATCATATTTGATACATGAGTTTTAGAGACCTAAGTTTAAGTAGACAACAGTACATCTACTGAAACCCTGTTAGAACAAACTTGCATAAATGATAGACCTGTTATAAACTACATGGAACATGGGTCTCTTTGCCAAGGTATGAACAATACCCGAACATGTCATGTAACAATGTCAAGATTTAAGCAACTCTAGCTGGCGGTTTGGGTTGCCTTTCTGACCTAGACACTGTTCCATGTAGTGCATCCTAGTGGTTAGCCTAGTGGTTAAGGTGATGGCTCGGCAACCTGTCCGGGGCGTTTCCTGCATTTCGCCTGGTGAACGGAGGTCATAATTGCATCAGTTATGAGGAATCCCCTCCGGCATCCGACCCAACGGACGAGCCAATCATTGTTGGTGTAGGGGTCCAGCCTAAGATTCGATCTCGCGTGCTTGAGATGTCAGCTCTGGTGTGCTAGCGTGTTTTACTGCTGCACCACCTGAGTTCCCCTGAGCCCGGACTTCTGATGCAACATCACTTCATGACCTTACACATGCTCTTTTGGCAGGATTACATCAACCTTACACAGACACACACTAAAATCTTGTAAAAGCCCTCCCAAAAGAGGGGATTCTGCAAAGAGGAGGGGGAACTAATATACAATAATGCTCATAATTTAAAATTGATTTCCAAAAAGCTTTTAGTATTAAAGCTTATAGTGTATTTCTATGAGTAAATGTTATGAGTAATGTTAGGCCCTACCAATCCTACAGCAATTCAGTTAGCAATCAATTAGTGAAAATGTCCATACACATAAACTGTTTCATACACACATTATCTGGTTTGGCCATTAGGGCTAGCGAGTACACCTTTCCGATATAAGCCTGCCTCCGTGGGGCAGTTCAGAGCAGCCATTACATAGATAGCAAACTAGTCACTGCTGTGTCATTGCTCACAGACAGTGGGATCAAACCTGAGTTGCTTGATGCCAATAACAATAATAGTAATAATACAGTGGTACCTTGAAACTTGACGTCAATAGCTCTGGGAGTGGTGTAGAGTTTAAAAGGCTTTGAGTTTGATGCCACTCAGGTGGCGCAGCAGTAAAAACACACACTGGAACCAGAGCTGGGATCTCGAATACATCGTATCGAGTCTCAGCTCTGTCTGCAGGCTGGGCTAGGTGGCCACATGAACAACAATTGGCCTGTTGTTCAGATAGGGGTGCAAGTACGACCTCTGCTGACTGATTGACGGCGCATGCTCAGAGATGGGAAAAAGTGCTTTCAGGGTGTGTCTCTCCGTACACAGTGCTGATCTGCACTGCACTCGTCAAGTGTAGGTGATAAAGTGCATACGGCTGCTGCCCATGTGTCGGAGGGAGCGTAGGTTGGCTTCGTTCTCCTCAATCAGAGCGGGGATGGGCATTGGTGGAGAGGAAGCATGACGCAATCGGGCAAATGGACACGTAAAAAGGGAGAAAATGCATAAACAAAATATTTTAAAAAATAATAAAATAAATAAATAAAAGGCTTTGAGTTTCAAGGTATTTTTTTTTATCCTACGGCAATTCAGTTAGCAATCAGTTAGTCAAATGTCCAAGATGTCGAAGTCTAATGCAGCTAAAAACACCAATTCTGTGGATGCAGAGAGGGGTGTGTCAAAACACGGACGAAAATTTTCATCTTTGGGACAGTCACTGACTGTTCTAGGTTTACATTCAACCGGTAAGGTAGGCTGTGCTGTGTATTGTAGCTTCCATTTATTCACCATTCAATGATTATCATTCAATCAGTTCAATCTGTGAAATCTGTGAATTATGAAAAACGAGGTCTGTTTTAGTTGGAGCCCTAGTTATGTTTTCAACCTCTGCCCGGGGCAGAGTTTGCATGTTCTCCCCATGTCCTCCGGGAGCTCCGGTTTCCTTCCACAGTCCAAAAACATGCAGTCAGGTTATTTGGAGACACTGATTTGCCCTATAGGTGAATGGGTGTGTGTGTGTGTCTGCCCTGCGATGGACTGGCGCTCCATCCAGGGTGTTACTGTGTGCCTTGCGCACATTGAAAAGCTGGAATAGCCTCCCCCCCCACACACACACGACCCTATTTGGATAAACAGTTAAGTGAGTAAGAGTGAGTGAGTGAGTGAAAATGGGTTTACATGTATGGCAGTTGTAGCCTAGTGGTTAAGGTATTGGACTTGTAATCCAAAGATCACTGGTTCAAGCCCCACCACTGCCAGGTTGCCACTGTTGGGCCCTTCAACAAGGCCCTTAAGCCTCATTTACTAAGACAATATACTGTCATAGTCCTGCAAGTCGCCTTGGATACTTTGGAAAGCGTCTGCTAAATGCCGATTATGTAAATGAAGGGGGCATTAAAAATAAATGAATGAATGTACACAAAACATAAATGAATTGCTACAAAACCATGTAGAAAAAATGATACAGGTTCTATTCCATGCATCTAAAAACGTCCGTAAGGTTCCATGTATGTTTATTTACGGAAAAATCTAATGTGTTAGCTAAGGCTGTGCACTACCTAGAGAAGGTTTAGGGATCTGTAACAGGCACATTTTGCACTTTATTCCGTGTTTGAATTATTTCTCATGGGTGAACATAATGGCGGTATAAATCTCTGTGTGTGTGCAATTACTAAGACTGGCATGGTCTATTCCCCACCGGGTGATCGCCCGCGAACAGTGACATATTACCGGCCAGCCAGCTATGGTCATTAAGACCTGATATGGGACTTATGGCCAGACTTCAAACACGAGATGGTATTATAGAGATTTGAATAGCGGCAAAATGGCACAAAGGAGTCCGTCGCCGCGCCGACGTAATGAAGTGTGATGGAGAGGCGGGCGGATGAAGGGATATTTTTGGCCCCGATCAATTTAACAACGAGCGGAATGAGTCTCAATTGCTCGCCTAACTGTCATTCCTGTGTCTGAGTGTCATCGTGGCTTGCTTATAATGGTGCAAGTCGACCGTAAGCAGCCCGGGCGCAAGATGGCGGCCCTCGTCACATTGTTTTGACACATGAGATGTCCGATACGCCGCTATAATTGACATACCTTTCAAATGGCCCCTAGGTTTGACATATTTAAAATAATGCAACAATGAAATAGGCCATTATACCAGACAGCTGGCTTAACTACCCGGGCTTTAAATAGGTGTTGTTAGAAAGGAAATCATTTAAGCTGGTCTTCGGGAATTCGTCTTTCACTCATTACCATAGCGACTGTCAATCTCCATATAACACATATGCTCTTATTAGGACTGCGGTAAACATCATGGAATCGTTGCATAAGTTAAGCTCGAGCTGATTCGCTGTAGAGTGTGGAAGGGACTAAATATGTCTATAATTTCAGCAAACAAAGACAAAACAACATAATGTTCTGTCACCACCGAGCGCATAATTTCACCTTGGTCTAACAGGCCTGTTTTTCATAGGGAGCCCAAGCAGGACCTCATCATCAGTCCTTAAACCAGTACGAGTTTGTTTCGCGTTCTTACAAACATGTTATGCTTTTCAGTGGGTTTGATTGGAAGCAATTAAAAATACCATATATTTTTTTTACTGCTTGGCAGGTACATTGTTGACTTGCCGCTCATTATGTATGGCTCACCATCTGGCTTGTCAAAAAAAACTGGAACATGGAACATTGTTGCCCTGTCCACTGTAAAAAAGGAACCATTTTAGCTTACATTATTGATGTGATGCTCAATTTAATTTAAAAAACTGGTTTATTTGAATCTATTGTAGGAGCTGACCTCCACAGATGTTCTGGTGAACATATTATGAAGAAGCGTATATTTATTAATAATAATAATAATAATAATAATTACTAATTGTTGAATAAACATTTATTAAATAAAATACAATTTAAAAAATCCAATTAAAACCCTGACAATGTAATATAAAAAAAATATCTAGATTATAATGGTTACATTATATTAAGCTGATTTAATACATAATAATAAAAAAACTATTGTTATTTTTATTATTTAAAAAAAAGATTGATTTAAGAAAGTAATACTTTTAAAAGAAATATGATAACATCATTATCAGGATACTGATAATCATATTTGGCTTAAAATGTTACTAAAATATTAAAAATAACTAGTAATAAATACATTAGTAATAATAATAAAAAAATTTATAATAAATAATGTCATTGTTATTAGTGTTATTATTATTATTAGAATATAGTGGCAACATTAATTAAATAATAATAATAAAAAACTTTATAAAAATGTCAACAAAAAGCATTTATAATAAAAATAATAATAATAATAATAATAAATAATAACAACAACAATAATAATAATGCTATTATTGATAATAATAACACTAAGAACAATGACACCATTTAATATTATTATTATGCTATTATAATAATTATGCTATTATTGATAGTAATAATAATTGTTATTATTATAGTATTTATAATAATAATAATAATAATGTCATTGTTATTAGTGTTAATATTATTACCATTGTTATTATTATTATTATCAATAATAGCATTATTATTGTTGTTATTATTACTATTATAATTGCTATTATTATTATTATTGTTATTATTATTATTATTTATAACAATAATAATATTAAATATTGTCATTGTTATTAGTGTTATTATTATTATTATTAATAACATAAATATTATAATAGCATAATAATAATAATATTAAAAAGTGTCAGAGTTATTATTGTTGTTATTATTATTATTATTGTTGTTGTTATAATTGTTGTTATTATTATTACCATTATTATTATTATCATTATTATTATTTTAATTATTGGTAATAATAATAATATTAAATAGTGTCATTGTTATTATTGTTGTTATTATTATTATTATTGTTATTAATAGCATTATTATTTGTATTATTGCTATTATTATTGTTATTATTGTTATTATCATTAATGCTTTTTGAAGGCTTTTTTTATGAAGTTTTTTAATTATTGTTATTTATTTTAATGTATTTTGCCACTATATTTTAACAGACTCTTTACTATATTCTTTTTTTTTATTGTTTCACTTATTTACTAGGTGCACATAAAAGGAATGTCAGTTTTGACACGGCTGTTAGTGTGGATGTTATTCAACACCAGAGGTGTAAATGAAATGAAAAGAGAAAAAACCTTCACAAAGACTTACACAAAGAATACAAAACGTTCTCATTATTGCTTGAGTTTTTTATGTTTATTTAATTTTTTATCTTTACGCAGACTGTTGTACTAAACTATTATAAAAGATTGCATAACAGGTCAGCTGTTTAGTCCATGTGCATCACGTAAAACAAAACTGTGTTTAGAATGCTTAGTTAACTCCAAATAACTGATATAACCACATCCTAGCTCCAATGTAAACAAATTCATGTACTTTTCTGTTATTCTTGCTTTGATTGATGTCACGCCTCACGGCCTCCTCCGTGCTTTTAGTGGGGCTGAGTGTCTTAAAAGGTTTTTGATTATTCTTTATTGGCTGTGTTCCATTTCCTTTTAGTTCATCCTAAAATTTAAAGTATATAACCATCTATAATGCATTCTTACTGTTTTATCTCTGTATCCTAATCCACAAGTGCAGTGACGTTCTCAGAATCTTTGCTACTTTACTAGTTCTGATTTGATTATGCTAGAGACTGAACTATTACATAATGCATTTTATTTAGTGACTATATTATGCTAAAAATAATCAACAGCCTACAATGATGAGGCAAATCATTTGGACTACCTATCTAATATGCTGCAGAGACAAGGGTGTCATATCTGGTACCAGGACATTAACAGCAGGTCCATCTTCACATGCTAGGTGGGTGCTAACGCCACCTCTTAAAATTTTCTGCTGCCTTCAACACGTACAAGGAGCAACTGCCATAAGTTCAATATTTAATAAATCCCTATCATCTATCTATCTATCTATCTATCTATCTATCTATCTATCTATCTATCTATCTATCTATCTATCTATCTATCTATCTATCTATCTATCTAAAGTAGGCCTTTCTTATGCAAATATAACAGGCTTTACTCTTGGGTAGGGTTTTCTTAAAATTGTGGATTGTATTTTTGGGGATATGTGTCTCTTTAGTAAAAATGAATGAATGAATAAATAAATAATTATATAAATGAATAAATGAATAAAATTGACTTGCAATTGTTATTCCAATTAATTCCAAAGGTGTTTAATGGACCATTTGTCAAACTTATCAAACTATGATTTAAAGGGTCTTGTTTTTTGCACAGGACATAGTCATGCTCGAACAGAAAATGACCTTCCCTAAACTGTTGTTACATGCTTCTCACATACATTTGGCTATATAGTGTAAGTGCCAGAGCCCAGGTGGCGCACCAACGCCAAGATTATGAACTCCTCGGTTTGAAACTCGGTATTGCCGCCGGTCGGCTGGGCGCCATCTGGCGGGCATATATGGCAGTGCCTGCAGCAGATACTAATTAGCCACCATATCTGCTAGGGCGGGACGACCGGACTATGTGTGGGTGGGATCTTTATATGCTGTGTAAGGACCCTGATATATATATATATGAATTGTTACAATTAAACATTCTGTTTTAATGACAAAATCTGTTCATTCGCTGTCTGTTTTACCACCACTTTATCACATTCAAGGTCATGATGGGTACAATTCAGTGGGAGAAAGGCAGGAAACACCCTGGACAGGTCACCAGTCCATCACAGGGCAAATTCACACATTCATACTCACTCACACATACCTAGGGCAGTTTTAGTAGCTCTAATTATCCTGACTGCATGTCTTTGGATTGTGGAAAGGGACTGGACCTGGACTGCTCCACCTGGGAATCGAACTCAAGACCTTTTTGCTGTGAGGCAACAGTGCTACCCACCGAGCCACCATGCCATCGTGGCAAAATCGAATTATTATCATTTCCCCTTTAAATTCCAATTATTACCTCTGTCTAATTTACAGTCAGCCAAAAAGCTTTTTCAATCCTCCCAGATGAAATGAGGTTGGTTAGCATGATGCTAATTTCCGTTGGTAATTAGGTTCCTCTTCACATGTAGCGAGTGAGACTAAGAAGCTTAAGCAGGAAACGTGTTCATCAGCAAGTGCAAAACAGAGCCTTTGCCTCATCACATTAGTGCCATTCCCTTAAAGTGACTGTTTATCATGAGGTAGTGTGCAAGCTTTTAATGAGCTCACCGCCTGTACTAGGATAATTCCAATTAGTCCCCTCTTTTCACGTGCTGACGTGATTACAGCCAGAAGCCTTCATTGTTTAGCATTCAGCATTAAGAGCGGAGCCTTCGCCGCTTCAATCCGTTTCCCTGCGCCAGGCACCTGACAAAAGCATTACACCTTCTCCTGCATAATGGTGCGTACTGCTTCATTAATACGAGGGAGGCATTTCAATTCCCGGCCTTCACACGTTATAATAGATGTGATCGGGAAATCATAGTCGATGCGCAATTGCTGACAGCGTGAAGACGAGCACATCGCTGAGATTTAAAACTGTTTTAACGCAAAGAACGCATGCTGAGGCCATCCATCTGTATATAATATACGTGCAATTTACTGTCGTATATACTGTATGTGGATGTGTTTATTGTGATTTTAGAGAAACAAATGCTATGTTCAGGGCAGGGCAACGTGTTTTCCTGGGAAGACATCCCAAGCCTCATTCTGTATTTGCTACAGTGGCATAGCTTATATACTGTATATACAACCCCAAATCAGAAAAAGTTGGGACAGCATGGAAAATGCAGATAATAATTTACTTACATTACATTTACTTTGACTTTTATTTGATTGCAGACACGATGAACCTGAGATATTTCATTTATTACCTGCAACACATTCCAAAAAAAGTTGGGACAGTAAAGCATTTACCACTTTGTAACATTGCCTGATTTAGTGTTTCAGCTTTTATTTTGTCCCATTCTTCCTGCAAACACATCTTACGATGTGCAACGGTACAGGGTCGTCGTTGTCGCATTTTTCCTTTCAAAATTCTCTATTGGGGACAGGTCAGGACTGCAGGCAGTACACATACCCTTTATAATGTGTGCAGCATGTGGTTTTGCATCATCTTTTTGAAAAATGCATGGACGTCCCTGGAAAAGATGACGTCTTGAAGGCAGCACATGTTGCTCTAAGATCTCAATGTACTTTTCTACATTAATGCTGCATCACAGAAGTGTAAATGACCTTTGCCGAGGGCACTGATACAGCCCCATACCATGACAGACCCTGTATTTTAGACTTGTTGCTTATAACAGTCTGGATGGTCCTTTTCATCTGACCACAATACACGTTTCCACTGTGTGATGGTCCATCCTAGATGCCTTTGAGCCCAGAGAAGTCGACGCCACTTCTGGACATGGGTAACATAAGGTTTCATTTTTGCACAGTAAAGTTTTGAGTGGCATTTGTGCATGTAACTCTGTATTGTAGTGCTTGACGAAGGTTTTCCAAAGTAATCCCTCACCCATGTGGTTATATCAGCTATTGTTGAGTGGCGGTTCTTGATGCAGTGCCGTCTAAGGGGTTGAAGATCACAGGTGTTCAGCTTAAGCTTGCGCCCTTGGCCTTTACGCACTGAAATTCCTCCCGATTCCTTGAATTGTTAATGATCATCTGGCCATGTTTGGAATCACATAATTATTTAGTTTTTTCACCTCATTACTAGCCCTAAATTGCCCCCATCCCAACTTTTTCTGGAATGTGTTGCAGGCAGAGTAGATACAGAGAGTAGGTTCTCGACTGGCCTGGCTGCAGTCCAGATTTATATCCTGTTAAAAATGTATTTCACTTGCTAATATTTGATCCAAGCAGGCAAATGCTGTCCATCATCTCAACATCTTCTCCACCAATTGTAAAGTTAGTGGTCTTCTCTGTTGTTCTGACATTTGTCTTCTTCATATTGAGCTATGGTCCCATCTTTTTGCTGTGTCCTTTAAACTTCTTTATAAGGGCTTTTAGGTCTTCCACTTTTTCGGTATATAAAAGGCTTTTGCTGTTTCTTTCACCAATCTTGAATCCTCAATCATCTTCCTCCAGTACAGTTTCTCTGAATAAGGCTGCATAAGAATGATTATAGAATGCACCCTTGTCTTTGCCAACATGGAACCAGTCTGTTTGTGGTTTGTTCCATGTAAAGATTGCTCATTAAAACAATGAGATGCTCTGTGATACATCTGGGATATCTCTTGTTACCTGCTTAAACATCTGGCAGCTTTCTTTCAAAGTAAATGTCAAGTCTGAATTGAGTACTATTCTGGATGTGTTAAATGAAAGACATGCCAGAAAAACTGGAACACCAGTCTAATACTTGGTAGGTCCCCATGGCAATAAACACCATACTTCCTGCAGAACGGTCCACAATTCTGTTGTATTCCGAGGTGAAGGATTTCTGTTGCATGGCATCCCAGATGTGATTGATAACATTGAGATCTGGTGACTTAGGTGGGAATGGCAAAAACCCAAATTCAGATGAGTGTTCCTCTAACCATAATTTGGCGCCTCTAGACATTTGTGGCTGCACATTGTCCTGGACATGAACGGGTGTTACTCATCAGAAGGGAGACACATAGCATTCACCGGTTAAAGACGTTTGTAGACCTATCAGGGGTCCCATGGAATGCCAGCTCAACAAACCCCATACCACTATGGAGCCATCGCCAGCCGCTAAAGTCCTCTGTTGTACCACTTTTTCTGCCATTTAGAGTAACTTGACCTCTTCTAATCTGCTGGCCATTGAGTGGTTATTTGTTAGCAGAATTTGTCACCAAATCTTCCTCAGAATTTTGAAATATTTCCATTGCAATGTTATTAATTCCTGTGGCTTTTTTTTTGGCAGTGATCTCAAGGCATATCTTATTTCACCTGTATATTTCATCTACCATTGTTTGATAATTCTTTGGTCTGTTATGACTTGTCTATGGACATCTCTCAGCCCAGCGGTTCTCAACTTGTTTTTAGACCCCCTTGTGTTCAAAAGAATTTTCTGGGACTCCTTGACATGGGCTATGATATTATACTTACACTTTTTGCAAGGATGACAAGAGGTATTTTGTTCTTGCTTATGGAACATATAATGAAGGCGTTTAATTGGTATTTTCTGATTGTGGTTGATGTAGAGGGTTTACAATGTAGTGAGGAAGCTCCCAACTGGTGGTGGGAGCTTCCACACCTTGGTCTGCTTCAACAGGATTGGGATATGCGCTAACAAGTGAATCAGAATCTTTCGTAGATGCCATCCATTGACCTTTGCACTTGGAAGAAACGCATAAATTATACACTGATCGGACATAACATTAAAACCACCTCCTTGTTTCTACATTCACTGTCCATTTTATCAGCTCCACTTACCATATAGAAGCACTTTGTAGTTCTACAATTACTGACTGCAGTCCATCTATTTAACTACATACCTTTTTAACCTGCTTTCACCCTGTTCTTCAATGGTCAGGACCCCCACAGGACCACTACAGAGCAGGTATTATTTAGGTGGTGGATGATTCTCAGCACTGCAGTGACACTGACATGGTGGTGGTGTGTTAGTGTGTGTTGTGCTGGTATGAGTGGATCAGACACAGCAGCACTGCTGGAGTTTTTAAACGCTCTGTACACTCACTGTCCACTCTATTAGACACTCCTACCTAGCTGGTCCACCTCGTAGATGTAAGGTCAGAGACGATCGCTCATCTATTGCTGCTGTTTGAGTTGGTCATCTTCTAGACCTTCATCAGTGGTCACAAGACGCTGCCCATGGGGCGCTGTTGGCTGGATATTTTTGGTTGGTGGACTATACTCAGTCCAGCAGTGACAGTGATGATCCACTCATACCAGCACAACACACACTAACACACCACCACCATGTCAGTGTCACTGCAGTGCTGAGAATGATCCACCACCCAAATAATACCTGCTCTGTAGTGGTCCTGGGAGAGTCCTACAGTCAGTAATTGTAGAACTACAAAGTGCTTCTATATGGTAAGTGAAGCTGATTAAATGGACAGTGAGTGTAGAAACAAGGATATGACTGATCAGTGTATATTTTCTTTGGGTGGTTGAATATTTCTGATTGCCAAACATCATCCAATCTATAGCAGATTTATCCTACAATTGAAAAAACCTGCAGTGGATAAAGAATAGCGAAGAATAATCTAGAGGAAAATCCTTAAAAGAATCAATTTGGCAAGGTGTCTGGAAATTTGACTTTCTCTGTGATTGCGCCTGTCTGGCGGCAGAGTGGGATGACTGTCTTTCTTCCACCCTGACAGGCAGACTGGGGCCAAATTGACAGTTCTTTAAAGCGCCTGACAAAAAGCAGCATTAATTAAGCCATTGCTGGACTTTAATTGTGTTAAGGAATAGAAAAAAAAAATCTAATATGAGAAAAGGTTACCAAGTCCTCTCTGGTGTCAGATTTTCTACTTTCTATGAATATTAATGGGCCTAATGAAGACAATCTCACGCTCATCTCTCCATTGTTGCATATTCAGGTGTCAGGAGCCTCTGATTTGTTGTCAAAGAACAAATATGAAATATGTCATATGCAGATGACGGCCACGCTTTATACCAGACGTTTTTTTAAATACACTCTTTAAATGTATTATTATTATTATTTTGTTAGCAGGTTGGTGTGTTAGCGGATGGCACAAATGATTTCACACAGCAACGTACAATGCTCTGGCTATTCAAATGAAAATGGCAAGCGTTCAATAAAAATGGGATGCTAATTTTATCATATCCATTGGAGAACAATTAGACAGGAGCCCACGCAAATGGCATCTATTATGGGTCGTTGAATTCTTTTCCCAGCAGTCTCCTGGGCAGCACTGAAAAGATCTATGAAATGAAACAAAACAAGTTGATTTGAATTCTGAGCGTCGACTTCTCAATCTCATTGCAACGCTAAGTCTAACACTATGAAGCTAAGAAATGTCATACTAATAATTACACAAGGTATTTGGGAGGCACTGTGGCATATCAGATAGTGTGGGTGCCACACAGCCTCAGGAACTGGTGAGATTTGTGGCGTCAGGGAGTCATTTCTGAAAAACCTTCGTTGGTTTTCTTTTGTCTAAGTCACCTGCCAGAAGTTGGATTTGGCTATGGTAAATTAAGTAAATGAAGTGATCAGGATTGACTGCAGTGCTGAGATTGTAGGCTCCTTGCCAATGCTGAAAAGAAAACTGTTAAGAGGACATTGGTTCAAATATTCAAATGTAACTTTATTTATTGAATTGACATGGTGGTGGTGTGTTAGTGTGTGTTGTGCTGGTATGAGTGGATAAGACACAGCAGCACTGATGAAGTTTTTAAACACCTCACTGTCCCTGCTGGACTGAGAATAGTCCATCAACCAAAAATATCCAGCCAACAGCGCCTCGTGGGCAGCGTCCTGTGACCACTGATGAAGGTCTAGAAGATGACCAACTCAAACAGCAGCAATAGATGAGCGATCGTCTCTGACTTTACATCTACAAGTTTGCAAGTAGGTAGGAGTGTCTAATAGAGTGGACAGTGAGTGGACATGGTATTTAAAAACTCCAGCAGCGCTGCTGTGTCTGATCCACTCACATCAGCACAACACACAATAACACACCACCACCATGTCAGTGTCACTGCAGTGTTGAGAATCATCTACCACCTTAATAATACCTGCTCTGTAGTGGTCCTGACCATTGAAGAACAGGATGAAAGCAGGTTAAAAAAAAGTAGAGAACCAGATGGACTACAGTCAGTTACTTTTATGGCTGATTGGTGTGTGTATATATATATACAGTGTATCACAAAAGTGAGTACACCCCTCACATTTCTGCAAATATTTCATTATATCTTTTCATGGGACAACACTATACACATGAAACTTGGATATAACTTAGAGTAGTCAGTGTACAGCTTGTATAGCAGTGTAGATTTACTGTCTTCTGAAAATAACTCAACACACAGCCATTAATGTCTAAATAGCTGGCAACATAAGTGAGTACACCCCACAGTGAACATGTCCAAATTGTGCCCAAATGTGTCGTTGTCCCTCCCTGGTGTCATGTGTCAAGGTCCCAGGTGTAAATGGGGAGCAGGGCTGTTAAATTTGGTGTTTTGGGTACAATTCTCTCATACTGGCCACTGGATATTCAACATGGCACCTCATGGCTAAGAACTCTCTGAGGATGTGAGAAATAGAATTGTTGCTCTCCACAAAGATGGCCTGGGCTATAAGAAGATTGCTAACACCCTGAAACTGAGCTACAGCATGGTGGCCAAGGTCATACAGCGGTTTTCCAGGACAGGTTCCACTCGGAACAGGCTTCGCCAGGGTCGACCAAAGAAGTTGAGTCCACGTGTTCGGCGTCATATCCAGAGGTTGGCTTTAAAAAATAGACACATGAGTGCTGCCAGCATTGCTGCAGAGGTTGAAGACGTGGGAGGTCAGCCTGTCAGTGCTCAGACCATACGCCGCACACTGCATCAACTCGGTCTGCATGGTCGTCATCCCAGAAGGAAGCTGACGCACAAGAAAGCCAGCAAACAGTTTGCTGAAGACAAGCAGTCCAAGAACATGGATTACTGGAATGCCCTGTGGTCTGACGAGACCAAGATAAACTTGTTTGGCTCAGATGATGTCCAGCATGTGTGGCGACGCCCTGGTGAGAAGTACCAAGACAACTGTATCTTGCCTACAGTCAAGCATGGTGGTGGTAGCATCATGGTCTTGGGCTGCATCAGTGTTGCTGGCACTGGGGAGCTGCGGTTCATTGAGGGAAACATGAATTCCAACATGTACTGTGACATTCTGAAACAGAGCATGATCCCCTCCCTTCGAAAACTGGGCCTCATGGCAGTTTTCCAACAGGATAACGACCCCAAACACAACCTCCAAGATGACAACTGCCTTGCTGAGGAAGCTGAAGGTAAAGGTGATGGACTAAACCCAATTGAGCACCTGTGGCGCATCCTCAAGTGGAAGGTGGAGTAGTTCAAGGTGTCTAACATCCACCAGCTGCGTGATGTCATCATGAAGGAGTGGAAGAGGATTCCAGTAGCAACCTGTGCAGCTCTGGTGAATTCCATGCCCAGGAGGGTTAAGGCAGTGCTGGATAATAATGGTGGTCACACAAAATATTGACACTTTGGGCACAATTTGGACATGTTCACTGTGGGGTGTACTCACTTATGTTGCCAGCCATTTAGACATTAATGGCTGTGTGTTGAGTTATTTTCAGAAGACAGTAAATCTACACTGCTATACAAGTTGTACACTGACTGACTACTCTAAGTTATATCCAAGTTTCATGTCTATAGTGTTGTCCCATGAAAAGATATAATGAAATATTTGCAGAAATGTGAGGGGTGTACTCACTTTTGTGATACACTGTATATATATATATATATATATGCTCAGTCAGTTCATCACGCATAATATCTATATTTATCTATAGTTACAAAAACAACCAAGTAGCCAGTAGTGTTCATCTGAAAATCCGTCCCTCTCAAGAAAATCTCTCATCTAGTGAGTATAGGAGCTAGGTGTTTTAGATTTGCAATTAATCACAATTAATCTCCTAGCCAGTACAGTGACAAAAGCCATAACATTCTTTTTAGATATTGAAAGGGAATGTGATAGAGTAAAGCCAAGCAACACACACAGAGAGCCAAAAATATCCGTCCAGTAAATATAGAAGGAAGGGCAAAGCCAGAACACTGCTGACATCTATTACATATCAGCAATATTTCTTCATAGAATTTAGACAACCTGGCTTTAGTTTAGTAAGTATAATAGACTCCTGACTTTAGCATATCCAATTACCCAATTGCATTACGTTTCCTCTCTACTGATGTTGAGGAGAGCCAAGACTGACACACGCCCCCTCCGACGTGTGCAGTAGCCGACTGCATCTTTTCACCTGCATGAGGCGAGTTCATATGTGGATCAGCTTTCTGTACGGAGAGACACACCCTGATCAACTCATTATCCCTAGTCTCTAGACAGACGCCATCAATCAGTCAGCAGAGGTTGTAACTGCATCAGCTGTTAACAACAGCCAATCGTTGTTCATGTAGGCACCCAGCCTGCCAGATAGCAGAGCTAAGATTTGAAACAGAGTTTCAGCCCTGGTGTGCTAGAGTGTTTTACCGCTGCGCCACCTGAGTGCCACATAATGGACCAGTTTGAATTGGATAAGTCCATGCCTTGCACAAATACCCCAAACTGGCTCTGTTATCACCATCCCCAAGTCTTCTTTCCAGTGGGATTTAATGGAATTGAATGATTTAGATCGTAGTGCATTTATAAATGATTGAAATCAGCCCCCAAAGAGTTGTACTTGGTGTAAGGAGGCCGTCTACAGTTGAATCTCCAGGTAATGGTCAAATGTAAAGCAGCCCCAAACATCACAGTCAAGAATGTTTACATTGCACTTTTATATAGTAAATTGCAAATGTTAGCAAATCCTCACAGCCAGACATACACGATAAGAAGTCTGATGACAAGTCCTGTGTTCCGGATTCATCTCGATGGCCCTAGACAACACCACACACTCCCAAAACTTCAATATTAACTCTGTGTCACAAGTGCTCAGCTCATTGAGGGAACAGACATTTAAATGAGCAACAGCCCCCATCCTCTTCTAACTCCGTCCTCATCTCAATAAGACAACCTGGGCACTTGTGAAAGATGAGCTATTGCTATTTCTGGAGTTCTCTCTATCGCCACAGGGCAAAACCCTAAATAGCTATGGCCAAAATTATTGGTACAAGGAGTGAACTTGGTTCTTGTCTTTTGTTCTTTGGACACCTAGATCATGGTTTGATGAGTGTAAATATGAATCTGAAGTAAACAGTGTAGTTCATGAGTTGAGGATTTACCAGATGATTTGATCAAATCTGGTTTTGGTGCACATTTATGGATCATAATGAAATAAAATAATAATTCACCATGTGTCCAAATGTTTGTGAATACCTGCCTGAATACAGCACATCCAATACATTAGCCATTACTATGAAACTGTTCTCAATGCTGCTGTAACATGCCTGTATATCCTAATAAAAGGTCTTTAGGAAGGTCCTGGTATTTATGCTAGACAAAAAATATCTGGCTCACAGTCCAGTTAGCACATGGACTTTTGTTTATTGCTGATGTTCCACACCTCTCTTGTCTCCACCCCTAAATCTTGATTTGCCCTCACCTTCATCATGATCACCTGTTCCTTGTTATGTGATCTTTGTCTTGTGTATAAGTTACCCATGCACCCCTGCTTAGATTGAGGGTTGTTGGAGTAAAGTTAGTTGTAAGAGCGCATGTAGTAGCGGAGCGCATGTAGTAGCGGAGCGCATGTAGTAGCGGAGCGCATGTAGTAGCACAGAAAGCTTAAAGCATATAGCAGAAAGCAGCTAGCAGAAAGCAAAAAGCTTAAGGCATTAAGCAAAAAGCTCAAGGCAGAAAGTTTAAGGCATAAAGCAGCTAGCATATTGCAGGAAGCATGTAGCAGGAAGCATGTAGCAGAAAGCATGTAGCAGAAAGCATGTAGCAGATAGCATGTAGCAGAAAGCTTTAAACAGAAAGCATATAACAGAAAGCATATAGCAGAAAGCATGTAGCAGAAAGCATGTAGCAGATAGCATGTAGCAGAAAGCTTTAAACAGAAAGCACGTAGCAGAAAGCATGTAGCAGAAAGCATGTAGCAGAAAGCATATAGTAGTAAGCATGTAGCAGAGAGCATATAGTAGTAAGCATGTAGCAGAAAGCATGTAGCACAAAGCATGTAGCAGAAAGCATATAGTAGTAAGCATGTAGCAGAAAGCATATAGTAGTAAGCATGTAGCAGAAAGCATATAGCAGAAAGCATGTAGCAGAAAGCATGTAGCAGAAAGCATTGAGCAGAAAGCATATAGCAGAAAGCATATAGTAGTAAGCATGTAGCAGAAAGCATATAGTAGTAAGCATGTAGCAGAAAGCATGTAGCAGAAAGCATGTAGCAAAAAGCTTTAAACAGAAAGCATGTAGCAGAAAGCATTGAGCAGAAAGCATTGAGCAGAAAGCATGTAGCAGAAAGCATGTAGCAGAAAGCATGTAGCAGAAAGCATTGAGCAGAAAGCATGTAGCAGAAAGCATGTAGCAGAAAGCATGTAGCAGAAAGCATGTAGCAGAAAGCATTGAGCAGAAAGCATGTAGCAAAAAGCTTTAGACAGAAAGCATGTAGCAGAAAGCATGTAGCAGAAAGCATGTAGCAGAAAGCATGTAGCAGAAAGCATTGAGCAGAAAGCATTGAGCAGAAAGCAGAACGTGTATATCGGAAAGCAGCTAGCATAAAGCAAAAAGCTTAAGGCAGAAAGCAGCTTGCAGAAAGCATATAGCATGTAGCAGAAAGCATGTACCAAGAAGTAGCTAACAGAAAGCATATAGCATAAAACAGAAAAAGCTTAAAGCATGTAGCAGAAAGCATGTAGCAAAAAGCAGCTAGCCTGTAGCAGGAAGCAGCTAACAGGAAGCAGAAAGCAGCTAAAAGAAAGCAGCTTGCAGAAAGCATATAACAAGAAGCAGAAAGAATGTAGCAGAAAGCATGTAGCAGAAAGCAGCTAGCCTGTAGCAGGAAGCAGCTAGCAGAAAGCAGCAGAAAGCAGCTAGCAAAAAGCAGCTAGCAGAAAGCATATAGCAGAAAGCAGCTAGCAAAAAGCATATAGCAGATAGGAGATAGCAGAAAGCAGCTAGCAGAAAGCAGATAGGAGATAGCAGAAAGCAGCTAGCAAAAAGCAGATAGGAGATAGCATGTAGCAGAAAGCATATAGCATGTAACAGAAAGCATATAGCATGTAACAGAAAGCTTATAGCAGTAAGCATATAGCAGAAAACGTAGCGGAAAGCATATAGCGTGTAGGAGAAAGCTTAAAGCAGAAAGCAGCTAGCAAGAATGTAGCAGAAATCAGCTAGCTTGTAGCAGAGAGCATGTAGCAGACAGCATGTAGCAGAAAGCATATACATACACTTTAAACATTTAAAACAACCTCCTTGTTTTACACTCACTGTCCATTTTATCAGCTCCACTTACCATATAGAAGCACTTTGTAGTTTTACAATTACTGACTGTAGTCCATCTATTTCTTTACATACTTTTTTTTACCTCCTTTTACTTGGTTCTGACCGCTACAGAGCAGGTATTATTTAGGTGGTGGATCATTCTCAGCACTGCAGTGACACTGACATGGTGGTGGTGTGTTAATGTGTGTTGTGCTGGTATGAGTGGATCAGACACAGCAGTGCTGCTGGAGTTTTTAAACACCGTGTCCACTCACTGTCCACTCTATTACACACGCCTACCTAGTTGATCCACCTTGTAGATGTAAAGTCAGAGACGATCGCTCATCTATTGCTGCTGTTTGAGTCGGTCATCTTCTAGACCTTCATCAGTGGTCACAGGACGCTGCCCATGGGGCGCTGTTGGCTGGATGTTTTTTGGTTGGTGGACTATTCTAAGGCCAGCAGTGACAGTGAGGTGTTTAAAAACAGCAGCGCTGAGAATGACCCACCACCCAAGTAATATCTACTCTGTAGTGGTCCTGACCATTGAAGAACAGGGTGAAGGGGGGCTAACAAAGTATGCAGAGAAACAGATGGACTACAGTCAGTAATTGTAGAACTACAAAGTGCTTCTATATGGTAAGTGGAGCTGATAACATGGACAGTGAGTGTAGTTTCCTTTTACTGAAGTATGCATATTGAGTTTACATATATAAAGTGAAAACTGAAAGGCTCTTGTGCTTTTTCCTGTTGAGGAACAGCACAGGTTGTTACTTGCTGGCCCTCTGTAGCTTCACTCTAGATTTATGACTTCCTTGTTGGCAGTTTGTTTGTTTCCTGGTCTCGACAGCAACGCGGGAGGCTCGGAAGACCGAAGTCTCAAATCATAGGAGGAGGTAACGACGCTCTGCCCTGCTGCAGGCTCTCGTCTTCCTTCCTCGAGCCTCCTGGATGTGGGATAGCTATTAACAATCCCTTTAAATAATTCACAATGATGGATAAAACACCTCCACAATTAACGGCATGCCACACCGATCCCGCCCACTCCGCTCGGGCCCAGTGGGACTGACAACTCTGTGTAAAATATTCACGCTCTTCCTAGCGTTCGCCTTCATTTATATACGGAGATGAAGGGCTGGAGGTGGGTGACCTACGTGGAATAGATTAAGCGACTTTGCAGGGGATCAGAGAGGGAAAAAAAAGCCATTTCCCATTAATTCTGTATAATGAAAAATATCGACTACAATGAACAATAAACAAACCGACATTTAGCAGTTGGCCTAGCAAATATAATTAAGTGACTCGGGTTTAGATCGGTTTTGTTCCCTTGAAACTGCGGTGAATAGCAGAGTAAAAAACAACAGTGACAAATGTAGTGCTTCTTACATTTACTTTGAACCTGAGATATTTCATGTTTTATCTGCTCAACTTCATTTCATGCATTAATAAACATCCATTCCAGCATTTCAGCCCTGCAACACATACCAAAAAAGTTGGGACAGTACAGTATTTACCACTTTGTAATGTTGCCATTCCTTTTCACCACACTTAAAAGACGTTTTGGCACCGAGGAGACCAAGTGATTTAGTGTTTCAGCTTTTATTTTGTCCCATTCTTCCTGCAAACACGTCTTAAGATGTACAACAGTACGGGGTCGTCGTGGTCGCATTTTTTCTTTCCAAATTCTCCACACATTCTCTATTGGGGACAGGTCAGGACTGCAGGCAGGCCAGTCTAGTACCCGTACTCTCTTCTTCCACAGCCATGCCTTTGTATTGTAATGTGTGCAGCATGTGGTTTTGCATCGTCTTGTTGAAAAATGCAAGTCTTGAAGGCAGCACATGTTGCTCTAAGATCTCAATGTACTTTTCTGCATTAATGCTGCCATCACAGAAGTGTAAATGACCTTTGCTAAGGGCACTGATACAGCCCCATACCATGACAGACCCTGGCTTTTGGACTTGTTGCTGCTAACAGTCTGGATGGTCCTTTTTATCTTTGGTACGGAGCACACGGCGACCACAATACACATTTCCACTGTGTGATGGTCCAGATGCCTCCGAGCCCAGAGAAGTCAACACCGCTTCTGGACATGGTTAACACAAGGCTTCTTTTTTGCACAGTAAAGATTTAAGTGGCATTTGTGCATGTAACTCTGTATTGTAGAGTTTGCCAAAGTAATCCCTCACCCATGTGGTTAGATCAGCTATTGTTGAGTGGCGGTTCTTGATGCAGTGCCGTCTGAGGGATCAAAGATCACGGGTGTTCAGATTAAGCTTGCAACCTGAAATTCCTCCCGATTCCTTTAATCGTTTAATGATATTATGCACTGTAGAGGGAGAAATATGCAAATCCCTTCTAATCTTTCTTTGAGGTTCATTGTTTTTAAACATTTCAATCATTTTTTCACACATTTGTTGACAAACTGGATCATCTGATCATCTTTGCTCATCAAATACTCAGCCTTTCCTGGATGCTGCTTTTGTACCAAACCATGATTATAATCATCTGTTGACATCACCTGTTTAAAATCACACCATTATTTAGTTTTTTCACCTCATTACTAGGCCTAAATTGCCCTGTCCCAACTTTTTTTGGAAAGTGTTGAGCAGATAAAACATGAAATATCTCAGGTTCATCCTGTCTGCAATCAAATAAATGTAAGGAACTCCATTTTCCATACCGTCCCAACTTTTCTGATTTGTGGTTGTAATAGCACATCATACAGTATATTAGGCTTTGATAGCTCAGCCTGCCTTCAGTCATTTTACTAATTTTTACTAATATAAGTAAGGACTATGGGGAAAGAGAACTCCTGTAGATCCTTCCGAGCTTGTATACTCCCTTTCATGGTCCGAACACCAGAAAAAAAGCACCACGTTCCTGTCATGCTCATCTAAACTACATTAAAACGTCACCCCTGTCCCATAACCCTGCAAACTTCATTTAGTCACATATATTAATTATAAAAGTGCTCTGTATGCAGTATTAATTGGCTCACATTTTACAAGATCCTGTTATTTTAAAGGGTGAAACTTTGAGTCAAGCCTTCGCAGGATGTGGGGTCTTCAGTCTCCCAGCAGGAATTCTTGTTTACTTTAGTGTTGGGATCAAAATCTTGTCTTGAAAAGAAGGAGCACCAGATACAGTATATTCTCATTGAAATCATTCTGCACAAATAAAATGCTTTTTAAGATAGATAGATAGATCGATAGATTGATAGACAAATAGACTAATTATATATATATATATATATATATATAGAGAGAGAGAGAGAGAGAGAGAGAGAGAGAGAGAGAGAGAGACAGAGAGACAGACAGACAGACAGACAGACAGACAGACAAAACTGACTGACAAAACTGACTGACAGACAGACAGGATAGATAGACAGTCAGATAGACAGACAGACAGACAGACAGACACAGACAGACAGGCTGACCTACACAAACAGAATGACAGACAGACAGACAGACAGACAGACAGACAGACAGACAGACAGATGGATAGATAGATAAACAGACAGACAGACAGATAGATGGATAGATAGATAAACAGACCGACTGACCTACACAAACAGAATAATAGATAGATAGATAGATAGATAGATAGATAGACAGACAGACAGACAGACAGACAGACAGACAGACAGACAGACAGACAGACAGACCTACACAAACAGAATAATAGATAGACATACAGAAGAATAGATAGATAGATAGATAGATAGATAGATAGATAGATAGATAGATAGACAGACAGACAGACAGACAGACAGACAGACAGACAGACAGACAGACAGACAGATAAACAGACTGACTGACCTACACAAACAAAATAATAGATAGATAGATAGATAGATAGATAGACAGACAGACAGACAGACAGACAGACAGACAGACAGACAGACAGACAGAATAATAGATAGATAGACAGACAGAAGGATAGATAGATAGATAGATAGATAGATAGATAGATAGATAGATAGATAGACAGACAGACAGACAGACAGACAGACAGACAGACAGACAGACAGACAGACAGAATAATAGATAGATAGACAGACAGAAGGATAGATAGATAGATAGATAGATAGATAGATAGATAGATAGATAGATAGATAGATAGATAGGTAGATAGATAGATAGATAGATAGATAGATAGATAGATAGATAGATAGATAGATAGATAGATAGATAGATAGACCTGACATCCTGAAGGACATTAAAGAAATTATATAAAAGAAACTATAGAATGTTGTGATGTACAGTCAAACATTCTTAAACACCTGTATGGGACAAAAAAGTGGCAAACTGTTATGAATGCAGTACACATACTTCTTTTTCCTCTAGTTGGGAGGGGGGAGTATTAAAATATACTGGGTATGTACAAATAGCTGTAGGACTATATCTGTAGGAATATAGTTGTAGCGAAACAGCTGTTGGAGGCGTATGAGCTGGATGCTTAGACTAACTTTGTTGGACATGCAAACCCATTCTCAAACCGGAACTGGTTCATATCTTGAGGACTTACTTGTACATCCTGACATATAAGAGATTACCCAGAGTTCATAATAAAGCCACTTTACTCAAGCCAAAGCACACATACGCTTCACAATAAACGTGAAGTCAACCTATCCTGGTTTACCGTCTTCATTTTATGGCTTTATTTCACCAGTCCCACCCTCCATTCTTTTTCATTTTAACATGCGAATACTAAAATTATAAGGTGAGAAAGAATTTTATAACCGTCAACTATATTTCTACTCGGCCAGGAAGAAGAACGCCCGCTCGGGCTATTTATCGCCGTGCCGCTTTTGTTCCACGCCAGCTCAAACGGCTCCAAATCATCGGGGAGATTGTTAGGCTCGGTGGATATTACGAGAAATGCGGGGAGCGACGGACACGGCTCCACTCTATAACAATTAATCAGGGCCTGCTGATTAATAAAGTCCATTTTTTATTCTAGATGATTCAGGGGATTATCAAAAGGACACTGTCCTTGTCATTTTGATTAACAAAGCCATCCACGTTCTGCAGTGGGATGTGGCGAAGGGAGACGCTCTCTGGCGGCCATAAAATAAATATTGAATGAGAATATTAACTCGTTAACCTTGACAACTATTTGTAATTTTCATAAAGGCCGAACTCGCAGATTCAGCACATGAGGCGAGTCGTTGGCAGCGGTGGCGATGGTGGTTGGGAGTACGCACCGCGAGGGGGGGCAGCGTACACATATACGCACAACAAATTAGAGAGAATGAAGAATGCTACTGCATGAATTCTGTCATTTTTATAGGCTGCAATGATTAATTTGTTTGTTTAGATTCTCAATTAAACCAGGAGGTGAAGAGAGAAATAGAAAGCCCAGGCGATGCAACGGAGTGTTATCTTGCTCTCGCCCGAAGCCCTCGGGAAAGTGTATTTTAACCACAGCATGGGCTCTGAGGGTCTAACATGACGGTCCTAGTACACACACTGGGTATAGGGGGTCTTTAAAGGACCCAACCATGACAAACTTGTGTCTTTAAAACAAAACCTATACAATTAGTTGGGTTTTCTTCCCAGCCTTAGCAGGAGGCCATTGTTCCAAATACAACCGCCAATCAGAACTTTATTTCAACTTTATTTCATTTATTAATAAACATCCATTCCTGCAATTCAGCCCTGCAACACATTCCAAAAAAAGAAGTTGGGACAGTAAAGCATTTACCATTTTGTAATGTTGCCATTCCTTTTCACCACACTTAAAGACGTTTTGGCACAGAGGATACATTCTCTATTGGGGACAGGTCAGGACTGCAGGCAGGCCAGTCCAGTACCCGTACCCTCTTCTTCCACAGCCATGCCTTTGTAATGTGTGCAGCATGTGTTTTTGCATTGTCTTGTTGAAAAATGTATGGCTGTCCCTGGAAAAGATGACGTCTTGAAGGCAGCACATGTTGCTCTAAGATCTCAATGTACTTTTCTGCATTAATGCTGCCAACACAGAAGTGTAAATGACCTTTGCCAAGGGCACTAATACAGCCCCATACCATGACAGACCCTGGCTTTTGGACTCGTTCCTGATAACAGTCTGGATGGTCCTTTTCGTCTTTGGTCCAGAGCACACAGCATTCTTTTTTCCCCAAAAAAGACCTGGAATGCTGATTCATCTGACCACAATACACGTTTCCACTGTGCGATGGTCCATCCTAGATGCCTCCGAGCCCAGAGAAGTCGACGCCGCTTCTGGACATGGTTAACACAAGGTATCTTTTGTGCACAGTAAAGTTTTAAGTGGCATTTGTACATGTAACTCTGTATTGTAGTGCTTGACAAAGGTTTGCCAAAGTAATCCCTCACCCATGTGGTTATATCAGCTATTGTTGAGTGGCGGTTCTTGATGCAGTGCCGTCTGAGGGATCGAAGATCACGGGCGTTCAGCTTAATCTTGCGCCCTTCTCCTTTACACACTGAAATTCCTCCCGATTCCTTGAATGGTTTAATGATATTATGCACTGTAGAGGGAGAAATATGCAAATCCCTTCCAATCTTTCTTTGAGGTTCATTGTTTTTAAACATTTCAATCATTTTCTCACACATTTGTTGACAAACTGGAGATCCTCTGATCATCTTTGCTCATCAAAGACTCAGCCTTTCCTGGATGCGGCTTTTGAACCAAACCATGATTACAATCACCTGTTTGGAATCACATCATTATTTAGTTTTATCACCTCATTACTAGCCCTAAATTGCCCTCGTCCCAACTTTTTTTGGAATGTGTTGCAGGCCTGAAATGCAGGAATGAAGGTTTATTAATAAAAAAAATAAAGTTGAGCAGATAAAACATCAAATATCTCAGGTTTATCCGGTCTGCAATCAAATTTTTTAGCACAGACTTATGATATACACTAACAGTATGTCAGGCCTGCTTTAATATTAGTCACTTTACAGTAAAATATCAC